>NW_007726484.1:16707-34642 GCF_000696425.1 Galeopterus variegatus
GGCGCACTGTAGCAGTGCGCCACCGGGCCGGCCCCTACAGCACTTTAAAAACATCTCTCTAATTGTTAAGGTGCACTGTTAATCACAGTTAATACAACTGAACCATGATTATTTCATTCCATTGCAAAATCTCATAGAAGTTCTGTCAAACCTGATTGACAGCACAATCCATTATTCTAATTTAGTGGTTCTCTGCATGGCTGAATAAAATTAACAGTGTCACCAAATAACCATTGCCAAGTGACAGCTCAACAAAAGACCTAGGGAGCCAAGAGCCTGTGTTATTACATTACATGAGCAATTCTGTTATTGTGTTTAAATCCCACAGTCAATTCTAAGCTCAGACATCTGAAAAATCAGACTTCCAAGTTGAATATAAACTTGTGATGGTAAAAACAGAACCCAAGGGCATAGAGGTATGTAAGGCTGGTGAGTACTCTTGAATGAGTCTGAGAAATAGCTTTGCAGCAGTGCAAGTTCATCATGCACGTTAAACTGATCTATTGAAGAATTGTCTCAATTGAATGAGTTGGTAGAGTTGACCCACTGACTAACAGACACATCCATTACTGCAAATGGGCACATTAAAAAGTATAACTTGAGAGCCGGCCCCGTGGCTCACTCGGGAGAGTCCGGTGCTGGTAGCACCGAGGCCGTGGGTTCGGATCCTATATAGGGAAGGCCAGTGCGCTCACTGGCTGAGCGTGGTGAAGACCACACCGAGCCGAGGGCTGCAATCCCCTAACTGATCAGAAAAAAAAAGAAAAGAAAAAAGTATAACTTGAGATAATGCCTGAATATGTGAAAAATTAATTCAGCCATGGTAGTAAATGGGGTTTTATGGCCATATAAATATAACCTATAAGTTAGATGATGCCTTTTCACTTGTAGACATTTTGTATATTAATAAAGCTGACTAGGGCCGGCCTGGTGGCGCACTGGAGAGTGTGCCGCCTGGGAGTGTGGTGGCGCTCCCGCCGAGGGTTCGGATCCCATGTGGAAACCGGTTCCCGCTCACTGGCTGAGTGCGGTGCGGGCGCAACACCGAGGGTTGCGATCCCGTTGCTGGTCCCCGATGCAGGCGCGACACCGAGGGTTGCGATCCCGTTACCGGTCAGCAAAAAAGATAAAAAAAGGAAAAATTAAAAAAATAAAAAATAAAAAATAAAGCTGACTAAAAATAACATGATAGTTCCTGAGAACAAGTGCCTAATATCCATGAAGAGATGCAAACTGAACCTATGTTACAGATTTTGTCATATCTGTTTTTAGATATAGCTTAGTTTGGAAGTAGACAATATAGACCATTTTAGGAAAATTTAGTTATCCTACTCACTCGAGTTTTAACCTATGGAAGAATCTTGGAGTGGGGAAGAATCTTGGAGACCGCCTCGTTCATATCAGACGTTGGCATTGCCCATACAGGAACGCCAGAGAGACAATGTCTGGCTGTTTTCCTAGCAATTCAGAGTGCATTGTCTTTATTCATATTGCAAAGTGTAGGAGGGGGTATCTGACCCCGGTTTAGAGGGAAGACTATTTCAGACAACACAAACAATCCATTCTGTAGCTCTCAAGTAAACAGGACTAAAGGCTTCTCCTCCCTTACTCATCAGAATGAGAAATCAGTGTTTTCATGCTCCTGCTGGAAAATAAAGTTTATCCTTTGTCTCCTGTTAAATTTCCATTTTTAATAACCTTTTCCTCACTCTCTTCGTCATTGTACCTTAAGCCCAATATTTCCCACAGATTTCTGCATTTTCACAAATTACTAGAGAAAATATTCATTGGAACTTTCTGAGCTTCATGAGATATTTTACACAAAATCACGGCTCTTTAAGATGGAATACATATCTTTAATCTTCCAAAGGTAAATAAATTGCAACAAGAGACAGAAGTAATGTTAGAGGGCATGTGGACTTTTATTTGCTGACAGACAAATAAAAAAAGACCTTAGGAAATGGAGGGAAAACTTAAAGGAGCTTCCCTGAAGTTAAAAAGCTGCTCTTCATGGGCTGATTGAAGCATCAAACCTCAGGATTATTTCCATACCCACAAAAATGTATGATTTTAGCAGACTGTGAAATCAGTTTTCCCAGGTTTCTCGGCAAGGTAACACCTCTCATCAAGAGGTGGTCTGTTTCCCCTCCCTTTGAATCTGGGATAGCCTTGTGACTCACTTGGGCCAACAAAATGCAGAAGTGGCATTGCGTGACCTTTGAGGCTAGGCTGGGAGAAGCTTTAAAGCACCACTTCCACTTTCTTGGAATACTGTCATTGCAGTGTAAAGGAGCCCAGCCTAGCTTCCTAGAGGCTGAAAGCTCAAAGGGAGAGAGCAGCCCAGCCATCCCAGCTGAGCCCGTCTTCAGTCAACTTGCTGGCTGACTGCAGCCCATGCATGAACACAGGCAAGCCCAGAGAAGCAGCATCCCACTAGCCCCAGAACCCTGAGGAATAATACATCATTGTGGTTTTAAGCCATAAATTATAGGGTGGTTATACAACAAAGGCTGACTGAAACAGGGGCGGAGTGCTACCATAACAAAAACCTAAACCCCATGGTATTGGCTTGGGACCAGGTGGCACACTGACGATAGAGAATAGGGTAACTACTGTTAGAAGCTGGAGAAAGGTTGATCTGTGCTCTGTACTGGTGGAAAAATTGGTAACATTGTTGCCCATGGTAACTCAAAAGGTTAAGAAATGTACCTAATGAACTTGTGAATGTGGCTAAGGAGACTTAAAGGCAAAATTTGAGAAAAATCAGTTGGCTTTTTTTTTAACAGTGTATGATACAACATAGAAAGAGAAGGATAAATTTAAAAGAATTGTTCCATTTGCAAACCACATCTAGAGGAAATCTAGATGAGCCAGGATGTTCTGCATCAGGAAATAACACTGTTTAGTATTTCTGATATTTCCAATCAGCAAAACATTATCAAAATAAGAGATAACCTTGGTGTTGAATCAAAGATGTGGCTGTAAGATCTTTTGTTAAGACATCAGAAAGATTTAATGCAGTACATAGCAGACATTTCCGAGCTAAGTAAAAAGCTTTCTAAGAATCTTAAAACATTGTCTCAGCTGTGGGACAAGTTAGAGAGGTCTGTCTCACAAAGAATTACAAACGTGGCTTTGGGGATATGGAGTGAGCCCCAGTAAGACATGTACAAATCCCATGTGTCCAAGAATTATATTGGTGAGCGTGCCACTAGTTTGGACAAGAAGGGACAGAGACAAATCAAAATGAAGAGTTTGGGCCTAAACTTTCCACAGTTGGTAAACAGGCTAAGAAAGCTACTCAGCTACAAACTTGTGCCATTTTTAATAGAAAAGGGAAAACATTTCCAAAGTCAGAACCAAGATCCCACAGCAGAGCCAAGAGCCAGGGAAACAACAGGACTAGACAATCACTCAAAGGGAGCACAACTGGGCTCTGATCATGTATTCCCTGCCACCAAAGGAGTCTGTCCTGGCAACATGTATCCAGCTAGTTTTTTAAATTCCTATGGACTAGTCAGTGTTAAGTGCCTTCCATTCCTCAGTTTTTCCTAAGAGTATCTACTGTGGATATCCTATGTCTATCTCACCTTTGTATGTTGGGTGCGGGTGGAGAGGGCAGCAAATTTTTCTTTTAGTTCTCACGTTTCTACATCAAGAGGAGGTATATACCCAAGGAGCCTAAACCACTTATGGATCTAATGCAGACTATAAAATAATGGACTTTGAGTCTGATGCCATAATTTAAGGAGACTTTAGAAGTCTTGGGAAGGTGTGAGTGTACTTTGCATGTGGAAGGGACTTGAATTACTGGGAGAGTGCAGACTGTGGTAGATTTTTATTATAATGGCTCTCAATGAATTACAATATCCCGCATCCACATTCTTTTGCGATGTGACTTTGCCACTCCATCCATCAAGAGGTAGAGTCTATTTCTCTACCCCTTTAACATGAGCTTGACTTGTTTTGTACAATAGAATGCAGCCTAAATAATGTCGTAACTTCAAAGCCTAGACCTTAACAACCGATGCAGCTTCTATTTGCACTCTCTTGGAAGGTGATTGTCATATGAAAAGGTTTGGTCTTCCTCCCTGAGGATGAATAACTATTTGGAGAAAGAGACCTAGTTGGCCCAGATGAGCCAAACTCCAGGCAATCAAGCCGCTAAATGCAGCTGCATGAACGAGCCCTGACAATGCAACCAAAGAATCACCTGAGAAATCCACAGGACAGGAAAAAAACTATCATTTTGAAAGCCAAATTTTGAGGTGGTTTTTACACAGCAAAACTCAATGAAACAGTAAACAACAATGTGCCTGTTCTATAATAGGTATCTAATTAATTTTAAATCCCCTTCTTAAATTGTCAGAAGGGCTAATTCACAAATCTCTGCAGTCATCATTTATCCTCAACTAGATGCAGATCATCTGTCATTCTCTCCTTAAGCTTTACAGTGCATAAAAAATTGCTCTTTAGAAACATAAAAGTAATGCTCCATTCTTTTCCCTGCCTTGTTTCTTCTCAAATTGGGTTTATAAACACTGCATTAGTTATCTATAGCAGCACAACAAATTGTCCCCAAATTCAGCTGCTGAAAACAACTATCATTTATTATCTCACAGTTTCTAAGAGTCAGGAATCCAGGAGTGGCTTAGTTGGGTGATTATGACTCGGGGTCCCTCATGAGACTGTAGTCAAGCTGTCAGCCAGGGCAGTAGTTTTTGAAGACTTGACAAAGGCTGAAGCATCTACTTCCAAGTTGACTCATATCTGTTGGCAGGAGGTTTCGGTTCCAAACCACATAGGCCTCTCCTTACGGCTGCCCATGACATGGCTTCCACTAACGCAAACAATATGACAAAGAGACAGGAAGAGACAGAACGTGAGGAAAATGGAAACAGACTGGTCAGGCTCCCTCACCTCATATCGGCTGAGCATAACTCAGCATGTCCATTGTAAATACATTAACTGTGCACGTGTGCCCAGGTGTTCCTTGGTTATCTGACTCTAGTACAAAAGACAACAGCTCTGATCCACTGGGGGCTCAGCTCACATCTGAATAAAGCACATCAACTTTGCCAGCAGCTCCCAGGATCTTTTTCCAATTACCCAGCTCATGACCTGCATATGAGGGGTCTGTGACCCAGCCTGCACATGAGGGGTCTGTGACCCAGTCTGCACAGAATGCGTTTAAGGGGTCTGTGACCCAGCCCAACAGAAAGAGCACCCAAGATGGAAGTCACAGCTTTTTATAACTTAATCTTGGATGTCACATACCATAACTTCTCCTGTACACTATTAACCTCGCAGTCCAACCACAGAACATGTGAGAGGGAATTACCCAAGAAATAGCAAGGATCATTGGGGGCCATCTTGGATGCTGGATATCACAAGCAAAGAAGAATAATTCATCGACAGTCACACATCTCTAGATGCAAAGTGTTAGTTTGTTACCTACATCAGTTAGCCTTCTCAGTTGTAAGCAACAGCATCCAGCTCTAGCTAATTTAAGTAGAAAAAAAAATAAATGAAAGAATCTTAGTTTCTCACAAAACTGAAAGAAAAGTTCACAAACAGCATGCAGAAAATGTCAGGATATTTGCTGAATGAATATATTAAAGAGATATATGCTGAATATGTTAAATTTAAAATATAATATTTTACATTTTTTAGACACTATACTATTAGAAGTACATTAAACACTCACAATCAATAAGATGTAATCGAAATGTAAATTTATTTTTATCTTCCACTCTCTCTTTAAATTGTATCCACTGAAGAAAGAGTTTCTTTGCTTTTAGATGAAAATCCCTAGCAGGCCCAAAGACTTTCTGATCATGCTTATGTAATAATAAGTCCCACAATAACTTTATACTATAAAACATAACCTTGACTTAGAAATTAAAATATCCAGGTTAAAATATTAATCAATATTTCAATCTTCAAAGCTGAGACTTCTCCTGAACCTGTCCCCCACCAGGGCCTATATATTTGTTTCCTATTGCTGCTGTAACAAATTACCACTAGCTTAGTGGCTGACAACATGCAAATTTATTATCTTACAGCTCTAGAGGTCAGAAGTCCTAGATGGGTTTCCTTGAGCTGAAACTAAAGCTTTGGCAGAGCTGCATTCCATTCTGGAGACTCTAGGAGAGACCTCCTCTTCTGCCTCCTTCTTCCACTTTTAAAAAAAACTTTTGATTACACTGGGCTACTGTCATAAGAGACAAAGAAGGTCATTAAACAATGATAAAAGGATCAACTCAACAAGAAAATATAACAATTATAAATATATATGCACTCAACATCAGAGCACCTAAATACATAAAGCAAACATAGACAACAATATAATAATAGTAGAAGACTTTAATACCCCACTTTTAATAATGAACAGATCACCCAAACAGAAGAGAAATAAGGAAACAGAGAATTTGAATAATTTTTTTTTTTTTTTTTTGTCTTTTTCCGTGTCCGGCAATGGATCGCAACCCTCAGTGTCGCCCCCATACCGGACCGGGACTGGCAACGGGATCGCAACCCTCAGTGTTGCTCCCGCGCCTCGCTCAGCCAGTGAGCGGGAACCGGTCTGTATGTGGGATCCGAACCCTCAGCGGGAGTGCCACCACGCTTCCCAAGCGGCGCACTATAGCAGTGCGCCACCGGGCCGGCCCAGAATTTGAATAATTTTATAGACCAAATGGACCTAATAGACATATCCAGAAATTCTACCTAACAGCAGCAGAATATACATTCTTCTCAAGTGCACACAAATATTCTCCAATGATAGATTACATAAGTCACAAAACAAGTCTTAACAAATTTAAGAAGACTGAAATCATTCCAAGTATCCACAAAGGAATAAAACTAGAAATCAATAACAAAAGGAAAATGAAAAAGTGCACAAATACATAGAAATTAAGTAATACACTCTTAAATAACCATTAAGTCAAAGAAGAAGTCAAAAAGGAAATTAGAAAATATCTTGAGACAAATGAAAACACAACATACCAAAACTTATGGGATACAGCAAAAGCAGTACTAAGAGGGAAGTTTACAGTAATAAATGCCAACATTAAAAAAAAAAAAGCCAAAAAAGTCGATCTCATAAAAGTAGAAAGTAGAATAGTGGTTACTAGAGACTGCTAGGGGGAAAGGGAAGGTGGAGATGAGTAGAGGGTGGTCAGTGAATACAAAATATTAAAGAGATAGGAAGAATGGGACCTGGGGTTCTATAGTAATATAGGGAGACTGCAGTTAATAATTCAGTACTGTGTATCTTGGAATAGCAAGTCAAGATGATGTTGAATGTTCCTAACACAAAGAAGTGACAAATGTTCAAGATGATGGATACACTAAGCACCCTGATATGATCACTGCACACAGTATGAATGTACCCAAATATCATATTGTACTCCATAAATATATACAATTATCATGGATCAATTAAAAAAAATAAATTTAAAAGAGAGAAATAGTAGAATAATCGTTACCAAAGGCAGGAAAAGAGGGTGAAAGGAAGGGGGGCCAGGGGGAGGGTGGTAGACTGGTACGAAGTTACAATGTTGCAGTTAGGAAGAATAAGTTCTGGTGCCCTAGGGTGACAATAGCTAATAATATTGTATTGTATATTTCAAGATAGCCAAAGGAAAGGGTATTGAATGTTATACCCAGAAAGAAATGATAAATGTTTAGGTGATAGATATGCTAACTATTCTGATTGCATCATTATACAATGTACACATGTATTGAAAAAACAAATTATACTCCATAAACACGTATGATTAAAAATAAATAAATACAAAATTTTTAAAAAAGAAAGATTTCAGGGCCGGCCCGGTGGCGCACTGGAGAGCGCGCCGCTTGGGAGTGCTGCGGCGCTCCCGCCGAGGGTTCAGATCCCATGTGGAGACCGGTTCCCACTCACTGGCTGAGCGCGGTGCGGGCGCAACACCGAGGGTTGCGATCCCGTTGCCAGTCCCCAGTACGGGTGCGACACCGAGGGTTGCGATCCCGTTGCCAGTCCCCAGTACGGGTGCGACACCGAGGGTTGCGATCCCGTTGCCAGTCCCCAGTACGGGTGCGTCACCGAGGGTCGCGATCCCGTTACCAGTCAGTAAAAAAGACAAAAAGGAAAAAAAAAATTCTCAATTGGGTATTCTCATTCCTTTTCCATGTGGCAGCCTCACAACAACTAGAAAAAGAAGAACAAATAAAGGTGAAATAAATGAAATACAGACTGGAAAAACAATAGAAAGATATAGTAGAAATAAATGAAATAGAGACTGGAAAAACAATAGAAAAATTTATGAAACAGAGTTTTTTGAAAAGATACACAAAATCAACAAACCCTTAACTAGACTAACTAAAAAGAGAGAGAATACTCAAATTAACTAAAAAGAGAGAGAATACTCAAATTAACTAAAAAGAGAGAGAATACTCAAATTAATAAAATCAGAAATGGAAGTGGAAACATAATAACCTATGCCACAGAAACTTAAAAAAAGATCATATGGGACTATTATAAACAATTACATGACAACAAATTGGACAACCTAGAAGAAATGGATAAATTCCTAGAAACATACAACTTACTAAGACTGAATCAAGAAGAAATAGAAAGCCTGAACAGACCATTAACAAATAAGGCAATTGAATCAGTAGTTAAAAACCTTCCAACAAAGCCCAGAAACCAACTGGAAGGAGAAGAAACCAGTGAATTGGAGGCAGTGAAAAAAAGCCACAGTTTAAGGAAGTAGCACAAGATGAGATAGTTGAGGAAGAGCCAGATTACTTAGGGTGTTATGGGCCATGTTAATGATTTTCTCTTTATCATAAAGCCATTGAGAGATCTTAATCAGGTTGTGATACAATCAAGATTTGCATTTTGGAAAGTCATTCTATTGTGTGAAAAATAGATAAGACAGTGGGGTGGGACTGTAAGTAGATATAAGATCTCAGATTTGAAGATACTATTCTAGCAAAGAGATGGTGGTAGCTTACACTAAGGTGATATGGAAAGAAGTAGACTCAAAATATATTTTGAAGAGAATCAGACATGATTTTGAAGAGAGGAAATAGGAGTCATCAAGGATGAACAAGCTCAAAACCTAAGTAGAAGAGAATGAACCCATAAGGGAAAAGAAAAGGAACAGCTGGAGTTAGGAGAAAGGGATGCTGTCATGGAAATTAAAGGAAGAGAGATCTGAAGACAAACAAACAAACAAAACCTACCCTGAATGCTACTGCACTTAAAAACTGTGCACTGGATTTAGAAACAGGAAGTAGGGTCCACAGTGATCACAGACAACATCTCACGTCCAGCACCATATATCTACTTCACCATCTAGCAGCAGCTTCTGCTGCAAATTCATTTTTTCCTTCTAAAACCCAGGTGCCTCCACCTTATTTGAGGCCTCTGAGATGCCTCTAAGTTCCCAGTTCTTTGGCAGAACTGCAAACAGCCATTCATTCGTTTATTCTTTTTACTGTGCTTGGCCACCAGAGGCAGGGCATTACACAGAGAACAAAACATGTCTACAAGATACTAGATAAAGCACAGTCTCTGCCCTAAAGCCTTAGAATTACAGGTGTAAGCAATTCAAGGCAAAACACATTCTGAGGCTAGAGATTCAAGATTCCTAGCTCATTGGCATGCTCAAGGAGATAAGACCAGTGGAGTCAGACTGCATAGAAATCAGCAAGAGTGCAGGTCTGGCTGCAGGAAGTTCCCAGGAGAGTGACTGGCAGGGAGGGAAATAGAGGGTCTTGTCCTCGCTCACTAGGTGGTAGGAATGGTGAATCACTCCAAACTTGGAAGAGCAGTGTGCTGGGACACTAGGCCACAGCTGAAAGGTGCTCATGAAGACTGGCTGTGTGGTTCCATCCTCCCCAGGTTTTCCCTTGATGCTTAGGGAGGTCCTTTGGGGGAAAAGTCTCCATAAAGTCACTCTTATCTGAATTGCTCTTAGCCCCTGGATAGTCCAAATCATTTGGAAAGCCTCCAATTACAGCTCTTGTGAGGCACTCATCTACCTGTGAAATCTCTTTCAAGTTGGGTGACCCCCAAGGTGAGCTTCCTCTCATGGGCCCTGCAGGGAGCATGTCCATCCACTCCTCCCCCCGCTTGTTCCTCTCCCAGCACTGCTGCCTGGCCCCACCCACATGCTTTCTGCTGCCCACACCCTTCACTCCCCGCTACAGGATCTGCCTGTTTTGCTTCTTCCTCAAACTTAGTCCACCCAAAAAGAACAGGCCATCCCTTTATTGATTTTGCGGCCTTACTCACTAGCAGACTGCCCAAAAAGTTCCCAGTCAACCCAGAGTCGGTACTTGTACACTGGTTTCCATGGAGAAAGAGAAGTGGGACAGAGGATTACCATTCAAAGCTCATCTAAGTGATTTTTTTGTTTGTTTACAGGTGAAACATATTTGTGCAGAAGCACACATACAGTAGTCCTTAGTCCATGGCCCAGTTTGCTTTGATTTCCTCCATGGATTAATTACAGTTTTCAGTCTCCCCAATGAATAGAAAACTACTATAATTCACTATATTATTTAAATGACAACTTAAAATGGACACCCTGGGGTATGAGATGGGCTCTGGCTCCCCACCGCTCCCCATACTTTACCTGTCCCTGAGGAGACCATGCATTGACTCAGATGTGCCCACGCATCGACTCAGATGAGCCCATCGCCCCCTCCAAGACCAACAGTCGCCTTGCTCAGGAAAACATAATGGGTTTTTATCACCTATCTAAAGTACCTCCACATTTCAGAAAACATTTCACACAGAAGAGCTCAGAATTCTGGGAATCAGTCCACATTTTATTTTACAGTACATTCATATAAGTTCCTGCATTTCCAATGTTCCCAGATCACATTCAGGTTAGCACTGCTGGTAACAAAATCATACAACTACCCTGGCTCCAAAAACAAGATAGGGTGATGCACAACAATACTTCTTTCCCTTTAATACTGCAGAGACAATACATCACAAAATAAAATCTCTAAAATCACATGCCTTTTACAATCCAGTGTGAAGGCATATTATTTATGTTAAAATTAAACCATATGAGACATGGGAAGAATAAAAAGAGTTTGAAATTTATATAAAATTTCCCCCATTGTCATCTTTCTAACTGCCAGTTGGCACATGCAGCTTCAATGCCTTGGGAAGGGAGGGACAAGAAAGTAGGGGGTCATTTAACTCCAAAACTCATGGCTTTTCAGGCTACATCTATAAAAATCACTTAACCTAAAATTCTAAAAAGAGTTAACATGAATAAAGGATGGTAATTCAGAAAGCACTTGGAAAAAATTCAGTCACTGTGGGGAAATTTAAGCTTATAATTTTTGTAAATTTAAAATCTATATCACATCCACTAATATTTTTAATTCTGAAGATACATTTTCATTTTACTGAATGCAAACACTATGATCCATGTCTAGTCTTGAACCAGTTCAGAAAAACAACTGTAATCTCTGTCTGCAATATTTTCTATAGGCTATCTTACATCATTATCCATCTGAGAGTCCAGCTGACCAGTATACCCAACCCTTGAAAAATTTTAAAAGCCAAATGAGCTATAATAAAGACTAGAACAAATTAGGCAGGAGAAAATTCAGACGTGTGAGAAAGCAAGAACTCAGCTTTGTTTGGGTCTTTTTCCTAGAGAAAAAAAAATCATTGTAAAATGCTTTGGACCCTGGCCAAACACAGCTGGAATGATGTTATTGAAAACACGAGCCCCCGTCAAGAAAGACAGCGTGCTATGTAGCACCTTTCTCCTATAATTTCAATGTACTTAAGATACAATTATCAATTAATTGCATAATTAAGTACATGATTCAGACTTACTGTTAACTCCAGTGACTAAAGAGTCCCTGCCACCTGCTGCCAAGAAATTGTTGAGCCCTGAATTTACCAGGCTATAAATGAAATTGATATGCATATTTGTTGACCCCAAAAGAAATACCACCTCTTTCAAGGCAGAAAAATATGATGGATGAGGGAATAAGACACTTCTTAAGAAAGCCACAAAACGTCTTATGAAAAACCAGACCCAGTGCATATTTCACAACCCCTGAAGAAAGCCCCCAGCAGCAGGGCGAGCAAAGGGAACAGATGTTTCTGAAACCAGAGTGACTTGCAGTCAACTGCCTGACAGTAAATTCACAGAGTAAAATGCAGAATAAGTTGACATACAACCAAGGTTTAGATTATATCTAGAAATACATTTTATGCTTTAAAAAAAATTGCAATGCACTCCAAAAAATTTTTCTGGTAATTCATGTACAACAGAAGGCACTGTTATCCGCATAAATCCATTGATTCTTCATGGCAAAAACCTGAGACGTGTGAGTCGTTTCAATCCTTTAAGCCAACTTGGGCATTGAGCTTGTGGAGCGTATTGTTTGTCCTTTTCAGTCCACTGATTCTGTTTTTCTTTAATTTCATACATTACAGTAGCTGTTTAAAGTATATATTTTGGGGTAAGAAAGGTCAAAGGGGAAAGGGAGAGTGGATAAAAGTGCTGCCTAATGCCAGATGGTAACTGGTACAGCAGGAGGGCCTTAAAAAGCAGCCCCTCCTTTCTTCCCCATGGCCTTCACACTCCCCTTGGGAAATGAAATGCAGCGATGACACTTGGTCAGCCGATATTTCTTCCTTCAGTTGTTACTGGGCACAGTCCCAAAGTTAAATGCCGAGAGGACTCCTTTGTTTTCAAATGTGAAGCCTCCCTGTTGTTCAATCTTCTTCTTTGCCTCTAGCATTTTCCAAAAGAAGGGGGCGGGTGGAGGAGAAAAGAAGAGTATTTAAGGTGACAAAGTTGGAGAAACTTCAAAAGGAGCCAAATTCTATACTTAGAACTGTGAAGAAATGTGACTGGGATATTAGTTATTCTACCAAATTGAATGTCAGCCTTTAACAGACCCATGTCAATAAGTAGTTATGTTGACTATCACGGAAAAACTGTTTGCTAAAAATGATTGAAATGAAAACAAGTCTCAAAGTTGTATTCTAATTTCCTAGTCTCTTCTGTTGAAAAGGCACCCAGACTTCTCATATCAGGAGGGCTGATACAGTCTGTGAAAATGTAAGCCCATGAAGAAGAGCTCTAGATGCCTAGTCCATGATGTTTCCTACTAAAATGTTTTTGTAACTACAAAATCTTTTCCACTGATAATCTAGGAGTGACCTTAATAATCTCAACGTAAAATAATTTCTCTAGCTTAAAAACAAACAAAAATAGTCAGCAAGAATCACCATCACAAAGCCCATAAAAATAGAAATAGAGAGCATTCCATTTGCAGGAATACAAGTTCCTTGCAAGAACTCCAAGTGTCTTTGGTCCATCTGTGGTTGAGATGTTTAGGTGGGTGATCAAACTGATTAAGTCTTCCTCAGCAAGACTCATCCCAACCCTCACTTGTTTGTTACCTTTGACTCCAAAATAGGATAAGAATGTGAATGAGAACACCACTGATACAGATTAATGCACAGGTCTTTCAAAAGCAAAGATTATCATGAGTAATTAAAAAGAACAATCATACAATAATGACAATTCTTTACTATCTTGAAGGGTTGGCCTCTAACGATTTTAAAAACAATATTTAAGTGTCACCTGGCTCATCAAACAGGGATAACTCTTGGCACTCTAACACAAGCACTCCAATCTGGAGATTACCCTGGCTGACCTGCCACCGTCCTCCTGTGTTCTGCCAGTGTGTACACCTCCTGCAGCACTCTCCTCTGATCCTCACTGAGCGGTGCCATCAGCAGGTGGTACCAGGCAGCATCCCGCCTCTGCACAGCTGTTGCATTTTGGGGGTATACAAGGGAAGGAGGAAAAATAAGAATCCAGTGACAATTATTATTTCAGAGAACAGCTAGTGACATGATCAAATTATAATAAAATTATCTCAAACTGTAAGAGACAAAAAGTACAGTACTATGGCAAACACAGGTGATAAAGCTTATACCAGCAAAGGATTATTTCCCAGTACCCACTTAGTACCCAGCTAGTGGTGGGAATAAAAGGAAGGTGAGAACATTGCAAATCTCTGGTTTGCCTAGTTCTCTGCTTCCTTCACTGTCTTCTTCCTGGGGTTTTACTAACCAGGTATGTTCCCTAAAATCTGGATCTTGGGAAACACCTGTACTCACTTGTTACCATTCTCCTCTGGAACTTTCATCCCACCTGCAGCATCAGCATTGCTCCAACACCAAGGACTCAAATCTGTACCTTTAGGCAAAACTTTCTCCTAAACCTCCTGGACTTTTCCATTTGAATGGTTCACCTCAAACTCAGCACAACTAAAACCAAATTTAACATTTTCCTTCCAAACCTTAATTACTTCCCCATTTCCATTGCCAGTTCTATGAGTCCCCAATCAACCACTGTAAATCCTGACCAATCTTAGACCACACTCTCTCCACATGCAATCCTCTGCTCTTTCCTACTGTCTTTCACCTGCATGCTTCTTCCCATCGAATGCCATCGTCCCACTCCAGGGTCCTACACTCCTAAATTGACAAAGTAATCTCCTAACGCTTGGTTCCCATGTCCAGTCCTCTTCAGTTCTTTTTACACATCATCACCTTATAATGCCCCTTAAGTAAACTACCATATCCCCAAAGTCACTCCCTTACAGAGAAGCTTTCAACGACACTCCATGGGCAATAGGATAAAGACCACCTCAGTCCAGAATTCAAGGCTGCTACAATACAGCCCTATTCTGTTCCTTTGCAGAGACTTTGAGCAGTGTCCCTACATGCTAGGCTGAAAGTGGTTGCCTAACATTCGCTTGAGAAGCATTTTTAAAATATATCTCCTGAGATCCCACCCAAGACCTAAAAGCTTCCTTGGTGATTATGACGCACATCCATGTCTGGAAACAACTGCCTTAGAACATACCCTCCATATTTCCATCTCCATGTTTGTATATCTCCTGAGATCCCACCCAAGACCTAAAAGCTTCCTTGGTGATTATGACACACATCCATGTCTGGAAACAACTGCCTTAGAACATACCCTCCATATTTCCATCTCCATGTTTATGCTATTATTTTTCCCCATGCTTTGGAATATTGTTCTCCCACTTTCCACCTCTAATTCCAGCTACATTTCAATAAAAACATGTAGGTGGTTTTATCTTCATTAATGGCATTTGTAGCAACATTAAGTAGTGTCAATATATCATATTAGTATTGCCTTGTTAGTAACAATACTTTATACACAAGAATGTATAAAGAATATACACTTCAATATTGTGTGTAATAGCAAAAGAATTGGAAATAATCTTAAATGTCTGACAATGGAAGTAAATAATAGTACAATACAGAAATGTTATCTAACCATAAAACAAATAATCTATATTAATGGGATTTTCATTATAATCTTTAATTATTAATAACTTTCTACATTTTTTCATTGCTTTATTATTTATTTTTATTCTGTAAATTTTTATTTATATCTCCCATTTCTATACCAGGTTACTGTTCTTATTCATTGGTTTTTGTATATTGTGGCTCTTAAGCCTATGATCCATATGCGGCAAATATTTTCTCCCAATCTTTTATGAGTCCTTTAATTGTATTTAGTGCCCCTCTGCAATACAAAATTGGTAAATTGCTTATGTAGTAAAAATTTGCTTTTACGGCAGCTGGACTTTGTTCCTTTCCATATGTATTATGAATTACAAATAGATGTTTATGGCCACAATTTTTAAGAAACCTGTACCTGAAATACTTCATTATTTTCTATAAAAATGCTTGTACATTTATACATAGAGGATGAACAATATATGCAGATACTCTTGCCTGACATTACTTTTATCAGGATAACCTACAGGCTCACCCTGCTACTTTACAACAGTGAAGTTTGCTAGGATTGGGTGATGGGTGTTTCATTATTTTAATCTCTCATTTCATGTATATTTGGGGATTTCTATAAAAAAAAATTTTTTTTTAAAGAACCTAGACCAATATTGGGGAGATCCCAAAATAACTTGTAAAAGGAAGTAATGAAGAAAGAGTTTAGAAAAAACATCTGAAGATTCAGAGAGTAAAAACATACTTAGCAGAGCTTGTGTGAAAAACTGGTATTCATCAACACTATTGTCAAGGTCAAGTGGAGTGTTGAACCCCTCCAGGGCAGTTTCTTCCAATACTTCATCGTCCCAGTCGTCATCCTCCTCCTCATCTTCACCTCTTCCATTGTTTGACTGCATTGCTTGAGCTGTCACATTCGTCTCTTCTTCATCACTTGAAATCTCCTCTGTGAACCCATTAATTATTTAAAGGGAATCAAAACACATAGCGACAAAATATAAAATTCCATTAAAAAGAAACAAAGATTATAAAGTAACATTCTGAAAATAAAAAAACTACTACATAATTTTGCCTAAAATTATAAACATAAACCTTATCTTTAGTGTAGTTTGCTAAATTGAGGATGACTTTACTCTCCTCAATAAAAACAATTTCCCTAAATCTGTGGTCCCACTGAACATTGCTACTGCTACACTAACGGGCTGCCTCATATTCATTAATATAAAAATACTATTTAATTGCAGATTCCCACATTAACTTCTTTTTGTCAAAAAAGGAGACATAAAATGATTGTGCAGTCAGTGCATGTGTTTTAAACAATGACCTCCCATTCAGAATTTAGGTCTCTTAAATAACTAAATTGATTATAAATTGCTCAGAAATGCCTAAATTAGGTCATTCCTGCTAATAAAAATAGTAAAAATATAGATTCGGCAATCCTATTTCTGGGTATTTATCCAAAAGATTTGAAATCAGTATGTCAAAGAGATGTATGCAGTCCTGTGTTCACTGCAGCACTATTCACAATAGCTAAGTTATGGAATCAACCTAAGTGTATATTAACAGATGAATGGATAAAGAAAAGTGGTATGTGTACACAATAGGATGTTATTCAGCCTAAAAAAAGAAGGAAATTCTGTCATTTGCAACAACATGGATGAATCTGGAGGACATTATGCTAAGTAAAAAACACCAGGCATGGAAAGACATACCACATGTTCTCACTTATATGTGGAATATAAAACAATCAAACACATAGAAGTGCAGGGTAGAATGGTGTTTACCACAGGCTGGGGCGTAGGGAGAATGAGAATATGTTTGTCCAAGGGAACAAAGAATAGGAGGAATAAGATGTTTTTAGTCTATTGTAAAGCATGATGAATACAATTAATAACACTCGCAGTGTATTTTACATTTCAAAATTAGTAAGACAGTAAATTGTTAATGTTCTCACCACAAAAAATAAGTATCTGAGGTGACAGATATGTTAATTAGCTAGATTTAATCATTCCACATTGTATTCATAAATCATAACATGACTTTGTACCCCATACAGATATATAATTATAATTTGTCAATTTACAATAAGAAGGATACAGTAAAAATGTAAAGAAAAATAGCTACATGTGGCTTGAAAAGTTAAATGCTGAATTGTGTGTCACCGTGGATTCTGTATCTATATTCAGTGCCAACCTATTCCAATACAGTTAGTCCAGTATTGTAACTGGAATACTGTAACTGGAAAGCAGTAAATGCAGAACAAGAATCAACGTAAGAGGGAAAATCTGGAATAAACACTAACCGGGCAATATTAATCTAAAACTAGTTCTATAAAACACACCATACTGAAGCAGCTGGATTAAACTACAAGGTAGTTTTAGGGATAAGGCAATTAACCATAGTTTGGCCAAAGTACATGAAAAAAAAAAAATCATGGCAAAGGTATAATTACAAAAAGAGCACAAAATACCTTTGCTAGTTAATCATTCAACACATTAGAAAGAAATTCAACAAGAAAGTCTGGGATATTAGAAAAATTTCCCTCGGGCCGGCCCGGTGGCGCACTGGATAGTGCGCCGCTTGGGAAGCGCGGCGGCGCTC
>NW_007726484.1:35691-38155 GCF_000696425.1 Galeopterus variegatus
CTGAGACCGGCAACAGGATCGCAACCCTCGGTGTTGCTCCCGCATCTTGCTCAGCCAGTGAGCGGCCGGTCTGTATGTGGGATCCAAACCCTCGGCGGGAGCGCTGCCACGCTTCCCAAGCGGTGCACTGTAGCAGTGCACCACTGGGCCGGCCCAGAAGTGTCTATTTTTAACCAGATGAGGAAAACTCCATTTGGAATAATGCTACTTCCTGGTCCTTAGCAAGTAGTTCTGCAATCTCATCATTAAGTAAAATAAAGGCCTAATATTCTTAACTCTAACAATCTTACCCTGACTCTCAAGTAAGCAAATAACCTTCATTTATGTACTTTATCCTTAATTTATATTTGAATTACAAATATATCCTCCAAATATACTTTTTGATGATAAGTCACCTAAGAACCATAAACAACATCAAAAAAAAGATACTCTACTACTAATCTGTTGTAATCTGCTGTACTAAGACTTCTACTCTTAATCTAATGGTTCATTTAACTCACAGCTGTTGCCTTCATTGAGGCTGTTAGCACAAACAAGAAAATGAGAGATAACGGTATTTCAAAACGTTCATGGAAGGATTCATATTATTTTTGAATTCGATTTTTCCACAAACTTTTTGAAGTACTCTGTAGTAGGTGGCTAACTTGTACTGAAGACTATTTGATTCTGTTACAAATGTTTTTCCAAATGTGTAACAATATCCATTAGCTCCATTAAAAATCACTGAGGGTTTTAAGTGTCAAAAGGTATACAAATCTAAATGTATACCACATGATATAATAGCAAGTCAACCAAGCCCAAAATATTTGATAAATGTGCAGCAGGCCAGCGAGCCTGGCTGAGTGCCCGCCAACCAGAGAGGCGCTCTGCTGGAGAGGCCCAAGTCCTGCAGAGACCACGTGCCCCGCGGCGCCAGCGCGCAACGGAGCAGGTAGGCCTCACCACCGCCAGACTCCATCCCCAGCCCAGCTAGGGGACTGAACAAGGATGCCCACTCTCACCACTCCTATTCAACATAGTGTTGGAAGTACTAGCCAGGGCANAGGTAGTTTTAGGGATAAGGCAATTAACCATAGTTTGGCCAAAGTACATGAAAAAAAAAAATCATGGCAAAGGTATAATTACAAAAAGAGCACGAAATACCTTTGCTAGTTAATCATTCAACACATTAGAAAGAAATTCAACAAGAAAGTCTGGGATATTAGAAAAATTTCCCTCAAGCCATATAGTATAAACCAATAAAAACTTAGCAAAGCAAGAAATGAGAGAACATCATAACATACTGAAAAAAGAATTCTATAATCGTTAACGTATACTTAGCAAAAAAAAAAAGAAATTTCTAGTAAAGAAACATTACTTCAAAAAACCTACATGGAATTCGGAAAAATAAATTAAAAGCTGTGTTTTGTGTTGGAGGTAAGAAAAGGATAGTGCAATTCCTTTTATATAAACAAACTGGGATGATGTCAGTTAAATGAAAAGTGTTTTAAATTTACACATGCTAAAATCACAGAATTTAGCAACAAAAATAGAGTTGAATATTTTCCAGGAAGAGTTCTGATTTTTCTCAGCTAAAGAAGTGTCTATTTTTTTTTTTTTTNTTACAATAGCCACAAAAAAAATAAAATACTTAGGAATTGAGTTAACCAAGGATGTGAAAATCTCTATAATTAGAACTACAAACCACTGCTGAGAGAAATTAGAGAGGACACAAGATGATGGAAACATATCCCATGCTCTTTGATTGGAAGAACCACCATTGTGAAAATGTCCATACTACCAAAGTGATATACAAATTCAATGCAATCCCCATCAAAATTCCAATGACATTTTTCTCAGAAATGGAAAAAACTATCCAGACATTTATATGGAATAACAAAAGACCATGCATAGCCAAAGCAATTCTGGGCAAAAAAAATAAAGCTGGAGGCATAACATTAGCTGACTTTAAACTATACTGCAAAGCTATAATAACCAAAACAGCATGGTACTGGAATAAAAACAGACACACTGATCAATGGAATAGAATAGAGAATCCAGAAATCAACACACACACACCTACAGCCATCTGATCTTTGACAAACTATACACTGGGGAAGAGACTGCCTCTTCAGCAAATGGTGCTGGGATAACTGGATATCTATACATGGGAGAATGAAACTAGACCCATACCTCTCACCATATACCAAAATCAACTCAAAATGGATGAAAAAATTAAATATACACCCTGAAACAATAAAACTTATTAAAGAAAACATAGGAGAAACACTTCANAATCAAAACTACACTGAGATACCATCTCAACCCAGTTAGGATGGCTAAAATCCAAAAGACTGTGAATGATAAATGCTGACGTGGTTGCAGAGAAAAAGGAACTCTCATACATTGTTGGTGGGACTGCAAAATGGTGCAGCCTCTGTGGTTTGTTTTTAAATGCAGTTTTTCTGCAAAGTATGGTTATAAG
>NW_007726484.1:39105-39773 GCF_000696425.1 Galeopterus variegatus
AATCAAAACTACACTGAGATACCATCTCAACCCAGTTAGGATGGCTAAAATCCAAAAGACTGTGAATGATAAATGCTGACGTGGTTGCAGAGAAAAAGGAACTCTCATACATTGTTGGTGGGACTGCAAAATGGTGCAGCCTCTATGGAGAATGGTATGGAGGTTCCTCAAACAATTGCAGATAGATCAACCATATGACCCAGCTATCCCACTGCTGGGAATATACCCAGTAGAATGGAAATCATCAAGTCGAAGGTATACCTATTCTCCAGTGTTCACTGCAGCACTCTACAATAGCTAAGAGCTGGAACCAGCCCAAATGTCCATCATCAGATGAGTGGATATGGAAAATGTGGTATATCTACACAATGGAATACTACTCTGCTATAAAAAAAGAATGAAATACTGCTAGGTCCAACATGGATGGACCTAGAATTATATTAAGTCAAACGAGTCAGGCACAGAAAGAGAAATATCACATGTTCTCACTTATTTGTGGTAGCTAAAAATCAATCAATAAATACACAAATAAATGGGGGGTGGGGAAGAAGACACAACAGTTGCAATTCCTTGAAGTTGATACATCAAGAGAACAGATATGAGGTGGTTGGGAGGGAGGGAGGGAGGGAGGAGGAGGAGGAGGAGGAGGAGGGAGGGAGGGAGGTTTT
>NW_007726484.1:40061-40852 GCF_000696425.1 Galeopterus variegatus
TTTTTTTTAAAAAAACTGTGCAGCAGGGCAAAGAATGCAAGTCTGTTTAATGACTCCAAATTGACTAATATTCAAAAAGTGCATGCTCAACTCAAAATTAATCTTAGTATTCGTTGCAATTAGAAGACTTTACCATTTTCTTCCATATCAGCTTTTCCTGCTTTTGCACGATCTTCCCGGTTTATAAGTTGTCTAGTAGCACAGACCTGCTTTAGGCCAAGGAAAAGGAAAAGAATTGAAGGAACAATCTGTCCCACCACAGCATCTACCGCAGGGGGTCGATTCTGCAATTCCAAGAGGATACTCAGTCCTATTATACACATCTTCCGGTCATGATGCCTGCAAATTTTGGAGGAAAAAATAAAATGTGGACATGAAAAAAATGCAACAAAGGACAAATTCTGGAGAAACTATAAAAATAAATGTCCAAGGTATACTCTAAAGTTCATTCATCATAATTATACAAAGGTATCCCCCATTTTGTACTACTGTATATAAAATCCTATTTAAATCAAATTTCGTAAACCAATTATCATTGTCAAAGACCTATGGGAGTCTGCAATTAACATGGTGAATCTTGCTGTAATATCAATTTATCATTAATATAAATGCTATGTCTGAGCCTTGGCATAATGAGTTTATTAAAGCATTAATAACTGTATTTAACCGCATAACATTCCTATACAGTAGGAAAAAATGAAGAGTTTCTTAGACTTCCTTAGATTGATATACAAGATTTCTTGGCACATATACTTTACATTAACCACAGGTGTCAAAGCTTTTTCGAAAAC
>NW_007726484.1:40975-48097 GCF_000696425.1 Galeopterus variegatus
AAATCCTATTTAAATCAAATTTCGTAAACCAATTATCATTGTCAAAGACCTATGGGAGTCTGCAATTAACATGGTGAATCTTGCTGTAATATCAATTTATCATTAATATAAATGCTATATCTGAGCCTTGGCATAATGAGTTTATTAAAGCATTAATAACTGTATTTAACCGCATAACATTCCTATACAGTAGGAAAAAATGAAGAGTTTCTTAGACTTCCTTAGATTGATATACAAGATTTCTTGGCACATATACTTTACATTAACCACAGGTGTCAAAGCTTTTTCGAAAACTCAGCATCTAGTAAACTGAACTTAATGACTATAAATAAATCTGTTAAAATCCTCTGCTATAACACAGGATAAGGAAAATTTAATTCTGAAGGAAAAAATAAGTTTGACCAATATACGTGAGACACATATTCCTACTAAATGTTTCTTCTAAATTGTTTAAAACTAAAAATGTTAAGAATTTAAAAACTACTATATTGATATAACATTCTTAAAATTGCAGGCATAAATAAAAAATTTACTTGCAGTGATTCAATTTATTTTAAATGACAGTAATATAATAGAACAAACCCAATAATGAATATATTATAAGCTTCTGTTATTCTTCATTACTTGCGTTTCTTGGTTCATTCAAGTTACTAATGCCCAAATAGTATGCTGTAACAGGAATTGTACTTGACCTGAGGGATTTCTCATCCATGTGGCCCCTCACTAGTAGTGCACACCAGATGTCAAGTGGGTCACAGCAGGGAAGATGATTATCAAATGGAGCTCTACAGAATCCAAGGAAGCACAATCCGAGGATGCCCAGTCTATGCAACAGCTAACAGGGATAGCCTATCTTTGGAAAATTGCTGATAGATACTAATAAATACATAAGCAAACTAACTGCTTAAGTCTGAGTGAACAAACCTCTACTCCCTAAATCTTTGTCATAGATAACTTTAAGCACAATTTCATTTTAAAGTATGTTCTTCCCTTCAAGGATTTAATAACAAATCTCAATCGGGAATAAATTCCAGTCTCCTGCAGGTAGAAAAATTAGAATGCACAGAGCAGCTTGTAAATATGTTACCCCATTCCAATTATAACATCCTAATCCAGGCTCCATTATCTCCCATCTATGTAGCAGTGTCCTAACTACTTCTTCTGGAAGTCTATTCTCCTCAGCAAATTTTTCTAAGTATCTTACAAAACTTAAAAAGAGCACAAGTTATTTCCAATGTTTTAAAACAAATGACAGCAATCTAGCTCAAATTCTAGCATAACACGGTCATTACTATGTGTTGGGTGACTTGAGATGGACACATAACCACTAGCTGGGACTGTACTTTCCCTACTTTGAAAAATAGGAGAGCACTCCACATAAAGCCAAATTCTCCTACCAGGGCAGCACCTGGACTATGACTAATAATCCTTCTGGCTCCACATTTGAGAACAGACGCCCCTGAGATCTGCAAAGAGTTAAACAACCTGAGACAGTACATTACATCTTTGCTAGACTGGTACCTTCCTTAGAAACCTGAATCCATTTAGAATGTTTTTATCCACAGACATTAATAGTCATGGAACCCAGATAGACACTTAATTCTTGTTGCCTAGAGATATAATGACACACATGCTCAGCAGTTACTGTTTCCAGCAAGTGGCTTCAGTATATCAGCCATGAGTTTAGTAAGAAAAAGTAAGTGCTACTGTTTGAGGTATGTCTAGAGTATGGTTTTAATCCATCACTGTCAGGCTCATATAAAATTCCAGGCTTCTGTAACTCTTTAACTTGAAGAATTACAGGGTGTCACATGCTAAATGGAAGCCAAGAGAAGCAAGAAGTTTTGCATGGTTAAATCTTGTAAAGATGCTTTTTAAAGCATATTAATCCATTAGTAATCCATTTGGATTTTGGAATATGGTCACATACTGTTTGGTACAATATGTACTAAACCTGGTTCTAGAAAATTAATTTGAAATATAGGTTTAAACTACAAGAATTTTAAGGCAGCTTCTCAATAATTTCTTCTTGTAAGTCACCCCCATTCCCAGATTTTTAAAAATTTTAGCATATCAAATTTCCATCAAGAGGGGCATACATTTGGGATTTTCTGTGGAAGGAGGAGGCAGAAGAATTTTTAATTTTAATAGTATTTCAAATTTACTGAAAAGTTACTGGAATAATATGAGCAACTTTTTACCCAGATTCACCAACACACCTGTGTTTTTAATTGTGATAATTTGATATAGGTGTAAGGATTATGCATTAAAATATCCTTTTTCATAGAGTGTAAGTCAAAAACAAGTGGGGACAGGCTATATCTAATTTTCAGAGCCTATATTCTTTCCACTAGATTATATTGCTGAAACATTCTTAATTCTCTAAAAATTAAATATTATGTTAACAATATTAAGTCAAAAACAAGTGGGGACAGGCTATATCTAATTTTCAGAGCCTATATTCTTTCCACTATATTATATTGCTGAAACATTCTTAATTCTCTAAAAATTAAATATTATGTTAACAATATACTAAAAATAATTCCTAAGATACGAAAATTATCTTTGTACATGCTATATGTATATATTAAAAAGTAAACTTCCCAGAAACAGAAAAGCAGTGTAAAATCCAAAAGACACATACCCAAGAAAACAATCTGTATCATTCATCCACTGATTTATAAACTGTACAGTGATAGGTCCAGGGTTGTGAGGCAACTGAATTCGTTCTAAAGTATGTAGCAGCAAATCAGGGTTGTAGTACAAGGCAGCAATTGCAACCTGAAGACACATAGTACGGAGCTCACTGGTTTTGACCCCTCGAGTTAATCTCTCCAAAACAAGTTGAACAAAGAGTGGAATGCACTAGAAGACAAAAAGAAAAAGAAAGTCAACCATACACAAAGCAACTATCTTTCAGAGAAAGCTGAATGTTGGCAAAGAGTAAAGTCAGTAAATAAGACAGTCTTAGTGACAATAAAACTTTTGCTTACTTAACTCATTTTTAGAATTATGTAAATGATTTATATATTCAAAAAGTCCAAAGAGATTAAATAGACAAAAAGAAATCCTACAGCAGTGCCAGGAAATCTTCCTTTTTAAGTGCAGATTAGAGTTAGTTGAAGATTGTTCTTTAAGAATCTACATTCAAAAGGTGGCAATAATCCAAATATGGACTCAGCCATTTCCATGTTTAAGGTATAATGACTACAGTGCAATTTTTCTTTGACAACAAATTGGAAATAAATAAATGAGACTGAGACTAAGTATGATGTAATCAGAATGTCTCTTGAGAAAGAAAATTCCTGTTGGTATAAGTGAAAGATGAAAAAGACTGAAGAAAAAAATGGTGGACACTGCACATTAAAATAAAATCACCTGACTGATTCTAAAGTGCAATATTGATAAACTTAATTTTGTTTTATTAGAAGTATTTCTTGACAGTTATTTTCACTTAAAAGGGATGGGCTGAAATGATTTGTATAAAATACAATTCTGAGGTCTTAATATAAGCCCCTTTAAAAATTAAAGTTTAAAAATGAAGTTTTCAAGTAGAAATTTAAGAGTTAAATTTACTGTTTTCTTTAGTAGGACAAACTATATATGCACATCAAGATCAGCAGAATATTAGTCTTATTTAGGATGACACAGTAAATCAAAACACATGACTATAGGTGGTACTTTTAAGACTGATTTTACAAAGAGATAACTAGTTTGATTAACTCTATATTGATTTCTTGTCATTTTGATACAGAGTATTCTGTGTTCTGATTTGATAGCAAAACACATATATTAGCTACATCAAAAATCATTACCATGGTCAAATAATTAGTTGTAGATCAATAAAGCCACAAGAAACTGTAAACTAAATTGGAAAAGTTCTGTGAGATGTTTTAAAACTAAAGTTTCATTTCAACGAATACATACTATTGCATGCAAAGCCATTACAAATGAAAAGCAACCTTGAAGTTTTAAAACTAGTGAAACTGAAATTATCTGTTTACATTATATTAAAACAAATCAATTATGGGGACTGGTTGGACAAACTATATAAATCCAGAAATAGAGCCACATGCAGCTGCAAAAGGAATGCTGGATATCTCTGGTCAAAGATGAAACAACTTTGTGTACTTGAAATATATTGAAACACATCAAGTAAGTTTGAATCTAAGCTCATAACTATACTAAAATAAATAATAATAACAATAACAACAATAATAATAATAATAATAAAACACATAGTTGGTCATCTTTGGAGGATTCTTCCTGGGAGAAATATACACCTATGAAGTATACTTACCAAAAAAGTCAAACCTGAATCTGACCCAATCTCTAATCTCACAAACTTTTTGAAGTACCGTCACATACAAATCTAACAACAGAGCCCCTAAGTATATGAAGCAAAAATGAACAGAACTAAAGGGAAAAACAGACAATTCCACAATAACAGTTAAAGATTTCAATACCTCATTTTCAATAATGGATAGAACAATCAGGTAGAAGATCAGCAAGGAAATACAAGATTTAACATTGTAAACCAACTAGACCTCACAAACATCTATAGAACACACCCAGCAACAGCAGAATATACATTATTCTCAAGTGCACACAGACTATAAATGAGGCAGTAAAACAAGCCTCAACATATTTAAAAGGAATGAAATCATTCAAAGTATGTTCTCTAATCACAATGAAGTTAAATTAGAAATCAATAACAGAAAGAATTTTGGGAATTCACAAATATGTGGAAATTAAACAACACATTACTAAATAACCAATGGGTCCAGAACAAATCACAAGGGAATTTAGAAAACATTTTGAGATGAATGAAAATAAACACATACCAAAACTTATGGAATTTAGCTAAATCAGTGCTAAGAAGGGAAATTATAGCTGTAGATGCTTATATTATAGAAGAAAAAATATCTCAAGTTAATAACCTAAACTTCTACCCTAAAACACTGGAAAAAGAACAACAAATTAAACCCAAATCAAGTGGAAGGGAAAAAATAAAGACTAGAGTGGAAACTAATGAAATGGAAAATAGATAACAAAACCAAAAGTTGCTTCTTTGAAAAGATCAACAAAACTGACAAACCTTTAGCTCAACTAACCAAGAAAAAAAAAAGAGAGAAAACTCTAATTATTAAAATGAGCAATAAAATAGGGTCATTACTATGGACCTTATAGAAACAAAAAGAAATATAAGGAAATACTATGAACAACCACATGCCTACAAATTAGATAACTTCGATGTAATGAACAAATTCCTAGAAAGATGCTAATTACTGAAATTGAGTTTTTAAAATTAAAAATAAGAATAGACCTATAACAAAGAGATTGAATTAGTAATTTGAAAACTACCCACAAAGAAAATACCAGGCCCACATGGCTTCATGCTAAATTCTACCAAACAGTTAAATAAGAATACCAATCCTTCACAAACTGTTCAAAAAAATAGAAGAGAAATGAACACTTCCCAAACTCCTTCTGAGGCCAGCATTACTCTGATACCAAAGCCAGACAAAGACATCACAAGACGAGAAAATTAGAAATCCTTAACTTTTAGGAATACAGACCCAAAAATACTTTATAAAAAATATTATCAAACAATCTAGAAATATACAAAAAGGATCATATTCTATGACCAAGTGGGATTTATATCAAGAATGCAATGTTGATTTAACATCTGAAAATCAATTAATACAATACACTACACATCAAAAGAATAAAGGATTAAAAACCACATGATTATCTCAATAGATGCAGAAAAAAGCATTTGACAAAACTCAATACCCCTTCATAAGAGCACTCAACAAATTTGCAATAGCAAAGATCTTCCTTAACCTGATAAAAGGCATGTATGAAAAACCCACAGCTAACATCAGACTTAATGATGAAAGACTGAATATGTTCCCGCCTAAGACCAGTAGTAAGATGTCTACTCTCACCACATGTATTCAACATGGTACTTGCAATTTTGCCACAACAACCTTGCCATAGCAATTAGCCAAGAAAAATAAATAAAAAGCACCCAAATTGGAAAGGTAAAACTCTAATTGCAGTTCATATGACCTTGCATATAGAAAATCTTACAGAATCTATATTAAAACTAATAAACAAGTTCAGCAAGGTTGCAAGATACCACTTAAACACACAAAACACAATTGTATTTCTATATACTGGCAATAAACCAGAAAATGAAATTAAGAATTCCATTTACGACACCATCAAAAAGAAGAAAATACTTAGAAATATTTTAAGAATAAAATTGTAAAACTTATACTCTGATCAAATTACCAAATGTTGAGAGAAATTAAAGATGACATAAATAAAAAGGACACCCCATAATCAGAGATTATAAGACTAAATATTCTTAAGATGTTAATACTTCCAAAACTGATCTACAGATTCAGTGCAATGCCTATCACAATCCCAGCTGGCTTCTTTACTGAAATTGATAAGCTGATCCTAAAACTCATATGGAAATTCAAGGGGCTTTGAACAGCAAATACAATCTTACAAAAGAACTAAGTTGGAGGATTCAAACTTCCCAATTTCAAAACTTACTACATTAACGATAGTAATAAAGACAATGCAGTACTGGTATAAGAATAAAAAAAAAAATAAGTAAATCAGATAGAATGAGGATCCAAAAAAAAAAAAAACCCTCACATTTATGATCAATTGATTTGACAAGAGTACCAAGACAACTCAATAGGGAAAAAATGGTCTTTTCAACAAATGGTGCTGAAACAACTTGATATCCACATGCAAAAAAAATAATTTTGGATTCCTTCCTCACACCATATAAAAATTAACTCAAAATGGATCAAACTCCTAAATATAAGAACTAAAACTCTTAGAAGAAAATGGGTAAATCTTTGTGATCTTGGATTTAGCAATGTTTCTTAAATATGACACCAACCACAGCAATAAAAGAAAATTATGAATTGGACATCATCAAAATTAAAAACTGTTGTGCTTCAAAGGATACCATCAAGAATGTAAAAAGACGGGCCGGCCTGGTGGCGCACTGCTACAGTGTGCCGCTTGGAAGCATGGCGGCACTCCCGCCGAGGGTTCGGATCTCACATACAGACCAGTTCCCGCTCACTGGCT
>NW_007726484.1:49097-50512 GCF_000696425.1 Galeopterus variegatus
GACCGGGACCGGCAACGGGATCGCAACCCTCGGTGTTGCGCCCACACCTCGCTCAGCGAGTGAGCGGCCGGTCTGTATGTGGGATCCGAACCCTCGGCGGGAGAGCTGCCGCGCTCCCAAGCGGCGCACTGTAGCAGTGCGCCACCGGGCCGGCCCCCCCCCCTTTTTTTTCCCCCTCAAATGATTAAACAAGGAGTTACCATATGATCCAGCAATTCCATTGCTGGGAAATGATATGTCCACACAAATATTTGTACACAAATGTACATAACAGCTTTACTCACGATAGACAAAATGTTGAAATAACCCAAATGTACAACTGATTTATAAATAAAATAAATGTCATATATCCATATGATGGAATATTATTCAGCAATAAAAAGAAATAAAGTACTGATACACACTACCACAAAGACAAACCTTATATTAAGTGAAAGAAGCCAGTCACAAAGGACCATATATGATTCCATTTATATGAAATGTCCAGAATAGGCAAATCTATAGAGACTGAAAGTACCTTACTGGTTGTCTCTGGCTGGGGGCAGTGTTGGGGAAAATAAGTGACTTAATGGGTATAAAGAGTTTTTATTGGAAGGGGTGATGAAATGTTCTAAAATCGTGGTAATAGTTGCAAAATTCTGTGAATACACTAAAAATCATTGAAGTATATACTTTAAATGAATGAAATGCATGGTATATGAATTACATCTCAATAAAGCTGCTATAAAAAATACATGGAGCAAAAATTACAGAACTGAAAGAAAAAAGAAATTTATAAAAAAAAAAAAAAAAAAAAAAAAGAATGTAAAAAGACAACCCACAAATTGCAAGAAAATTTTTGCAAATCATATCTGATAAGGGACTTGAAGCTAGAATACATAATTAACTCCAACTCAATAATAAATAAACAACAATTAAAAGTGAGCAAAGGATCCAACTAAATATTTCTCAAGAAAAAGAGATACAAAGGCCAATCAGCAGGTGAAAAAATGAAAACCACGATGAGATAGCAGTTTATATGCCCACTAGAATGACTATCACAGAAAAGACAAAATAAGTGTTGGCGAGGACATGGAGAAACTGGAACCCTCATTCACTGCTGGTAAGAAAGGGAAATGGTTCAGCTGCTTTAGAAACAGTTTGACAGTTCCTCAAATGATTTTTTTTTTCCTTTTTGTCTTTTTTCATGACCGGCAATGGATCGCAACCCTCAGTGTCATGCCCGTACCAGACCGGGACCGGCAACGGGATCGCAACCCTCGGTGTTGCGCCCACACCTCGCTCAGCGAGTGAGCGGCCGGTCTGTATGTGGGATCCGAACCCTCGGCGGGAGAGCTGCCGCGCTCCCAAGCGGCGCACTGTAGCAGTGCGCCACCGGGCCGGCCCCCCCCCCTTTTTTTTCCCCCTCAAATGAT
>NW_007726484.1:51479-93792 GCF_000696425.1 Galeopterus variegatus
TTTTTTTTTTTTTTTTTTTTTTTTTTTTCTTTTTGTCTTTTTTCATGACCGGCAATGGATCGCAACCCTCAGTGTCATGCCCGTACCAGACCGGGACCGGCAACGGGATCGCAACCCTCGGTGTCGCTCCCGCGCCTCGCTCAGCCAGTGAGCGGGAACCGGTCTGTATGTGGGATCCGAACCCTCGGCGGGAGCGCCGCCGCACTTCCCAAGTGGCGCACTTATCCAGTGCGCCACCGGGCCGGCCCAAGAAATTTATAATTTTACTTGAATGCTTCAACACTTTTTTCTTAGTAATTGAACATCATACCACGATAGTATCCAATATTGAATTAATTTTGTTAAAAACATAAATTTATACCTTATAAAAGATATAAGGTATAAATCAACACTTTTTAAATTGGTCAAGAGAAACTTTTTCTTTTTTCTTTTTTTCACAGAATCTTAATTTCTGGGTAGAAAAGATACCTTGGAGTATTTAAATAGCATACACAAAAGTAAAGACAACATGCATACCTCTGGGACTCCAACTGAGTATAATTTACATATTTATTTCCTTCATTATTTTGTTGATAGCCCTTACATTACTGCATATTTTTCTGTGCATCCCTTTCTCAGCTGGAATGCAAGGTACAATTTCCAAATTGCATGGCTATTTTTCTTTGTTATTTAAATAGAACTTGCACCAAAAAGTACAAACCACAGGCTATATTTTTAATTTTCCATCATAATACTCATATAAACAAAATGTCAATCAGGCATGTAAATTTTAAACGTGAACATCAAGTAAGATGCTTTCCAGACATTACCTGATCAATTCCCCTTCCTTTGCACTGAAGAATGATGACTTCAAGAAGTTTGGCTGCATGACATTCTGCATCTTCTCCTGCATCTCCACATAGTACCTGCAGTAATAACAATTTGGCTCAACAGTGAGTGACACTGCATTGAGTTTAATCGAGGCTACGTGAAGCAAATATCCCATATAATTTCAGCCACGAAAATCATAGCTTTACAAGTTTACCTTGCCTACCCGAAGAAGGAAGGTTAAAATAAAGTCCATCTATCTTCTCCATCTACTCTAATTCCTTATAGGTAATAATTCACTTATTTGACTTTGGATTAAACAAAGTAAGCTCCATGAGTTACTTATCCAGATAAATGAAGTTTCCATTTAAAGGCATCAAAACAAAGCAATAAAATGAAATCAAAAGAAAACCAAATAACCTTTTTAAACAATAAAACTTTTTATTTTTCTGTTCCTTTTGAATTCTTGTTCACATGCACCCATTTTTTTCCTAATAACCATATTACACACCTTTCTATTTCCCTACATGGACTTCATAATTAGAAATGCTTTCCATGGACATTATAATCATTTAGGATGACAGCAAATGAACATAACAAAGTTACCAGACTGTTCCCCAATTGCAATTCCATATCTTCAGTACTATAATTACAATGCACATGTGTGTACATAAAATTTGGAATATGATTGCCTTATAATAAGATTCCCAGAAAAAAAGATTACTAGAGTAGAGCATGTTATATTAGAAATTAAAAGAGATGGAGAAATTAATAAGGGTCCAAACACAAGACATAAGAAAAAGAACAGACTTAAACGAAAGAAAAAGGAATAAATGTGAGAGCAGAAATTTAAAATATAGACAAAAACATGAAAGAGAGAAAAATCCAAAGCAAATTCATTGAAAAGACTTAATGAAGTAGACAACTTTTGCCAAAATTATTTTTAAAAAGTAAAGAAAACAAAATTTTAAAATATTAGGAATGAAAGAGACATAAATACAGACAAATGAAAGATTAGAAATAAGAGAATACTATTGAGAATACTACCCTCTATGTTTTTGAAAACTTAGGTGAATTGGATAATTTCTTAGAAAAATATAATTTCAGAAAACCAAATTATAAAGAAATTCCAGATAAAGATGACAGATTCAACACTCCCACTTAATTTCATTTCCTGCCAAAGGCCATGAAAATGACAGTAAGGAGGTTTTAAAGGCATATATCCACAAAGACAGAGAAAAGGAAAGAGATACAGCAATAAAAATTTTGGAAGCTGGAAAACAATGAGCTGAATCATAAGCAGACAGCAGGCAAAACCAAAAATCAACCCTATTTACATCAACTTGAAATTTTACCTCTAGGGCAGTATATCAAGATCTAGCTTCTAAATGTGAATGGACGCTGGGACCAGAATGCCTTGGTTCCGATCTCAGCTCTGCCACTTATTAGCTGTGTTTTTAGAAAAGCTGCTTAACCTCTGTGTCTTACTGTCCCGATCTATACAATGAGGATAATAGTACCTACCTCATGGGATTATATGATACAGAAAGAAGAAAAAAAAAATCACTCCCTTTTCACAAAATTGCATTTACTTAAGGGTTTGTTTTGTTTTTGTTTGCCAAAAAGAAAAGGAACAAAATATATCCTGTAATTTAAAAAATGGGATCTGGAGCCGACACCTGGTAGCTATGTGACCTAGAACAATTTACTAAACTTTGGGCAAGAAATTACGACTCAGTTCCTCACTGATAAAAATATGATACCTTCCTGATAATTTCACTAAGATTAACTAAGTTAATATATATATATATAGTGCTTAAGAAATATCTGGACTACAATAAGAATTCAATTAATATTACCTAGAATTAAATCAAGAACATGAAATATATTTTCACTGCTCGATAAGTGTAAGGACATCATTATGAATATCAATTTTACTATATCTGCTATAATACAAAACAGCTCTGAGTTACGAATGGAATACATAGGATTGTTATGTTTTCTACCTGTTGCTTTCTTTCCCTTTCCCTCACTATCAGCTATTTCTATAACTTAGGGGAAAAACTATAGATTGTCAGGTGATTATGATTTAGCTAGATGGTTTATCACAGAGCTAAATGAATTCTTAAAAATCATGATTCAACCCCTTTGGTTTACATGTGAAGAAGTTTATTGACTTCCAAAATTTCCCAGGCTCTTTATCACTGAACTGGGACCTAACCGAGATATACTAACTATCATTTCAGATCTCTTACCAGATTCTGGTATACATCTCTTCTAATGAGGAAAATGGGTCGTATGCTAGCTATTTTACTCCCAACTCCATGGCCAAACTTTTTGGTCTCTGGCTATTTGAGTTTCCTAAAAACTGCCTGCCAGCTTTATGCGATACAGTTTTAGAGTTAAGTACATGCATATATTTACCTAAAGAAGGAAAAGATTATTTAGTCATCAAAGATACCAAGATATATATAACCAATAGAAGGCCAAATCTAACCTGTGGTAAAAACAACACTGCAGACAATCATGTCGTGTGTAAATATAACAGCAGCCATTATGTGGATCATAAATTATCTTGTATTGAGCTAAATGATGCCTTTTCCCAACCACTACAATTTTTTGTCTTATATTGTTCATGTTCAAATTATCTATATCTAGTGGCTTCTAGTATATAAATTCAATTTAAAAAAAAAGGATCAGTGCCATTCCATTACTGATTGAAGAACTGTATGATTAATTTTCCTAGCACTTTTCTTTAATCAAGTAGCAAGTTTATATTTTTTAAAGAAAAAAAACACACAGAGAAAATTATTTACCCTGAAAATTATAAAGTACACAGATATAAAAGTGGCAAACGACAACAACAAAAATATAAAAGTGGCAAACATTCGTTAAGTACAACACACAACATAAAACTTTCAAATTGCAATTCCAAGCTCCTTTTGAAAATACAAAACAAATATATGTTAATGAAGATAATACAAGAACTAAATGTATAAGAAACTAACTGTAAGAGTGTCCTGAAGTAAAACACTCAAATATTAGTAAGAACCACTGTGACAATTAATTAGGACGTGCTTACCTTTCTACACATTGTAAAAAGTATTTCTAAATGTTTTGGATTTGACAGTAAAGTATTTGTATCTATTGTCACATAATTATGCAGGAGAGGCATCATGTCTGGAAAAAAATTCAAAATTCAAATGAGACTTGAATAACAGGAGTAGAAATAAATTATTCCTACTGAAATCACAGTTCTGTAGTACTCACACATGACTATCTTCCCTTGCAAGCATAATGCTAGATGTGAAAATGATAATCTGCCCTATTTATAGATGAGGAAAGTGTGGATCAGAAAGATTAAAATGCTTACCATTTCCTGTAGTGCTTGTTCTGAATTTTTTCCTTTTCTCCATTATACTCATTACCATCTGACATATTACACATTTTCTGGCTTGTTTGACTATTTCCCCCTTTTTCTCCCGACTAGAATATAAGCTTTGAAAAGGCAAGGGCTATCTATTTTGTTCACTACTGTGTGGATGAGCTTAGAATAAACTTGGAATATAATTGGTGTTCAGAAAATAGTTATTGAATTAATGTATGGATATATGCTGTGGTTGCAAACTAACTGAAGATACAAGAAGAAATACAGCCTATCTCCTCTGCCAATGTACCTAGAACTAAAAATACTACTACAATAGCTCCACCACTTACTCAAAATGGAAATAAGAACATTTTCTGATTAGTACTGTAGTCATATGTGTTTTTATTTCAGGTGTCAAAGGAAACAAAATGTAGACAAAGAAAAGCAAACATGTTATTATATGGTCAAAGCCATACCTGTAAAATATTCAAAGCAATCCTGCTGAAAAACTTCATATAATATACCTAGAAGTTGCCACATTTGAGGGGAAATACTGTGGCAAGTTAAACTATATGCCAGTGAAAGAATTTCTTCATAGAATTCTAGAAGGAAGAAAATCTCTAGTTAGAATACTAGGAAATAGTAAAAATTAAACACAAAAACCACACAGAGGAGGATTTATACTATGTACTCACACATATTCCTCCTATATCTAATGTATTTACAAACATCCCTTTCTCAGTATTTGTATCTTCAGCCATATATACCTCCTTCCACTTCTTACCAAGATCTGCTCTATACTCAAGAAGGCAATGCAAAAATTCGTTTTTACTAAACTTTCTTATAATACTAAAAAAAATTAATTTATCTATTTTATAACATAAAATTTAGTTTATATTTATAAACTATATTAGAAATGGATACAAGAAGGAACAAATTAACATATCTCTCTCCTATAGACGATTTTAAATTTACAAATAATTAATATTCTTTGGAAAGCTTAATTACACTGGGCTAAAATATTTGCCTAGCTCACATTTATATGTTTACAAACAACTATATGCTGTGCAGTATTTTGTCAATTTACAAAACTTAAAAATTTGTAAAGTATTCTTTAACTTACCTTAAGACAATTATATTTATTATAAAGCAGAAGAGTCCAAAGGAAATGTTCTTGTACTTCCATATATATTTATTATCATTACCCTTAGTCAAAAGTAAGTTATAGCTAAACACACAATCAGAAAACACAAACCTCAATACAAAAATTTCAAATAATTCCTACCATGTCACTGAGCAAAGAAGTCTAACTTGAAAGTTTTTTCTATCTTATACAAGAAACTAATATTCACCCTGGAAACTTGAATAAAGCTTTTTTTTCTCCCAAACATTATATAAAACTTAATATATTCAAAAGCTAGTAATACAAACAATTGCCTTACTTAAAGCAGAATAAGATGGATATTACAAATATTGGTAAATAATTTGTTATACAAGAAAATCATTGAAAAACAACCAATTATCTAAATGTAGGATTTCTGAAAATTCTAGAATGGTACTCATATAAAAATAGACACATAGACCAGTGGAACAGAATAGAGTCCAGAAATAAATTCACACATTTAGAGTCAACTGATTTTCAACAAAGATGCTGAGAATACGCAATGGGGAAAGAACAGCGTCTTCAATAAATGGTGATGGGAAAATTGGATATCTATACATGCAGAAGAATGAAATTAGAACCTCATCTCACACGATAACAAAAATCAACTCAAAATAGATTAAAGACTTAAACATTAAGACCTGAAATTGTAAGACTGCTAAAAGAAAACATAGGGGGAAAGGTCCATGACATTGGTCTGGAGAAGGCTGGTTGGGGATATGACCACAAAAGCACAGGCAACAAAAGCAAAAATAGACAAAGAAGATTACATCGAATTAAAAAGCAAAGGAAACAATCAACATAGTGCAAAGACAACCTACGGAATAGAAGAAAATATTTGCAAACTGTGTATATCTGATAAAGTATTAATATCTAAAATATATAAGGAACTCAAACAACTCAACAGCAAGAAAATAAATAACCCAACTAAAAAATTGGCAAAAGACTTGAATAGAGATTTCTCAAAAGAAGACATACAAATGGCCAACAGGTATATGAAAAAATGTTCAACATCATTAATCAGAGAAATGCAAATTAAAACCACAATGAGATATCACCTCACACCTGTTAAAATGGCTATTATCAAAAAGACAAGAGAAAAATGTTAGAGAGGATGGTGAGAAAAGAGTACTCTTGTACTCTATTGATGGCAATGTAAATTGGTGCAGCCACTATGGAAAACAGTATGGAGTTTCCTCAAACAATTAAAAATAGAACTCCATGTGAACCAGCAATCCCACTACTGGGTATATATCCAGAGGAACTGAATCAGGATATTGGAGAAATATCTGCACTCCCACGTTCATTGCAGCATTATTCTCAATAGCCAAGATATGGAAAAACCTACGTGTCCATCAATGGATGAATGAATAAAGAAATGTGGCATATACACAAAATGAAATACTATTCGGCTGTAAAAAAAATCACTTGCAACAACATGGATGGACCTAAAGGGTATAATGCTAAGTGAAATAAACTAGAACAGAACTTTCAGAAATTTTATTGTTATTATTATTAACTAAAGTCCATAGTTTATATTAGGGTTCACTCTTTATGTTGTACATTCTATGGGTTTTGATAAATGTATAATGACATGTGTCCATCATTACTGTATCATACAGAATAGTTTCATTGCCCTAAAAATCCCATGCTCCACCTATTCATTCTTCCCTCTCTCCTGCCCCCATCCCCAGGCAGCCACTGGTCTTTTTACTGAAAATGTGCTTTTTAAAATTTATTATTCCTAATTTATTTGAGGAATAAAAATTGAATATGAGAAATCTTCAAAAAAAAATAATGGAAAGATTCATATTATCTTTTAATTCTATTTTTCCATGAACTTTTTGAAGTATTCATATATTTACAGTGTACAATGTGATGTTTTGAAATATGTGCATTTTGCAGAATGGCTAAATCAAGCTAATTTACGTAACTATTACCTCACATACTTTTTGTGGTAAGAATACTTAAAATGTAGCAATTTTCTTGTAGCAATTTTTAAGTATATAATACATTGTCATTAACTACAGTCACCATTTTCACCAGTATGTCCCCACCCCTTATTCACCCCCAGTCCTTGGTAACCACTACTCTAGATTCTCTATGAGTCTGACTTTTTTAGATTCCACATATAAGTGAGATCAGGTGGTATTTGTCTTTGTGTCTGGCTTATTCTACTTAGCATAATGTCCTCCAGGTTCATCCCACATTGTCACGAATGACAGGATTTCCTTCAGAAGGCTGAATTGTATAACATTGTTTATACATACTGCATCGTATTCAAATGTTATTCACATATTTGAAATGCATGCTCAATTTTTACTAATGGGGTGAACAATAAAAAGTTTGGAGACAACTGCTCTAAAGCATTAGCATGCTTTTCTCGAATTTTTCTGAGAACAACACAGCTTGCATTTTCTCATGCCCACATGACTTAGGGCTGGCACCTTCAAAGTGCTTGGATATTGTGGAAAAGTAGCCTCCTCTACAAAATTCCCATCAGCCTGTAACACCCAGCCTTAGTTAACTGATTCTACTCAGAAGTCAGGCACTATAATAGACAACAATTAATTCACATTCTAATAAGAAATTTGCCTATTATTAAACATTTTTCAATCCCAGATTAAAGTAACCTCACCTAAATATCAACTCAGTTCTTAATTTCTAAAAATGTAAAATTTTAAATACCATGTTCTTTAAAAATCCCGACTAAATATTCTCAATTGGATATATTATAAGCTTATCTCTAAATGAAAATGCAGATATCTCACATTAGAAAATATATCTAAAAATCAAAGTGAATACTAGTTTCTCTTTCTCAAAACTGTCCACCTTGTCAAATTTGAAGGGCTAAAAATGTACTTTGAATTCATCAAATTAAAAAAACTTCTTAATTTACCTTTCACTCAACCTTTGAACTTACCAATTACATGTTTCTGTAAAACAAGATCAATGATCCGTAGACAGATATTCTCTAACTGCTGCGTAATCTAAAGACAAATTTTAAACATTTAACTTAAAATTTATCATAATAACATTTAAGCTAATATATAAACTTAATACTACCCCAATAAAAACACCAACGGGACATTTTTAAGAGGTGAACTTGACAAGGCAATTCTAAACTTCATATGAAGAATTAAACATGCAAGAATAACCAGGATATTCTGAAAGGTAGGCTAACGGTGGGAATGGGAGTTATTGTCAATATATTTAAAACTATTAAACAAAATGCATATGCACCTATTTTATATTTCCAATTTTACTTTCCATACATTGAGTATTTGTACATGTATTCATAAATATGTGGCTTTTCCTTTTAGGAAAATATTGTTTCCAAAGTTTGCTTTTAATAAGTCAAATTTCAAAGTTAAAGAACAGGTCGTCAGGAGAACAAGATTCCAGTAGGTTTTGCCTGCAAGTATTGGTGACCTTAGTAAATCCGTTTAGCTGAAAGACTTAAGATTTTTCATATATAAGTAAGGCAGCTGGATTTGATTGGTGTTTCTCAATTTTAACCCATGCCTCCTTTGATAATCACAATAAGTTCACATGCTCCTTTAACATTATTTGAAATTCAAAATAAATTTAATATCAAGAGCAAAAAAATAAAATAAATAGATAAAATGCTGTTTTGTTTTCAAACTAATCCTGCAGCTCATTCTACTACTCCTACCCCACCCTGCCAACACACACACGCACACAGACACACACACACACACACACACACACACACACTTGAGAAGACTGAACTAGTTGATATCTAAGGTCTATTCAAATTTAAAATACAAGTTTTAAATATAAGGTGAAAGAACTATCCTTAAGCATACTTAATTTGGAAAACTTTGCTGTTACCAATAGGATCATATAGTTTTAACACAGAAGGACACAAAAATAAAATAACAAACATAGAAATAAAAATTCACAGTAAGACTCTTAAGTAAAGGAAGACCAGTCCAGGAGAAAAATATCAAACCATTTTTAAAAACCTTGTAGTCTTCCATCAGTATGTGATAAACACAGAATAAATCAATGGCCACATGTTTTCTCAATGCTATTTAAAGAACTAGCACCTGCTTCCTAAGTCCTCACTGTATAAAACAAGAGCTGCCATCATTGCCAAACCAAGTCGACTTGCGCTCAAAGAAGTAATGAACGAAACTCCAATTTGAGTTAAGGAGATGCCATGTGACAGCTGAGAAGGAGAGCCATAGGTTTTAAATGAGGACAAATTGGTATATTATCAGAATGAGCTGATTACAAACCCAAAGTACAACTTACTAGCTCTGTGACCATCAACAAGTCTCTTGCACCTACCTGAACCTTGTTTTCCACTTCTGCAAAAGATTACCATTACCTGCTCTAACTTACGGTGGTGGTAGGAAGATCCTATCAGTTAATAGATGTGAAAGCAGTGGATAAATGTCTGTGTAAATTCCTATCCCAATACTATTCTGGAATTTGGTTTAGAAAAGATGTTTTTAAGCTCTTGCTCTTATTCCCCTCCATTCTTACAGTACTTGCTACATCAGAATTACACTCCATTATTTAACACTTTCCACTGTGACTGAATGGTTGTCTATCCAGAAGGCAGGGCTCATGTCTTATTCAATTTGATATTCCCCAGAAACCTAGCCTGGCACATGGCAGATGTGATGAACTAAACTCAGTTTAATACAAAGGGATATACTATATACTTTACAAGCACATGGACTATTTCCCCTCCATCTTTTTAATGTTTCCTGAAGATATGAGGGTAATTTTTGAAACCTAGCAACATAACAAAGTAGTAATTTAAAAGTCAAGACTAAAATTCATGTCTACCGATCATATAAATTTCAGTTAATGTTACTATTATGACATAATAAAACACAAAGAAATCTCACCTCTTTGTGATCTTCTACAACTGTTAAGATAGTATCGATGGTATGCAAAATTCCCATAGCCATTACTGTTTTGTCCTCGACTTCTTCATATTCATCACTTTGAAGAACTTTGCCAAAAATCTCAGCCTATGAGAATATTAAAATATTCAACTATTAGTACTGTTATTACACACACACACCCATTATAACTTAGCAAAAAGGCAGTTTCACGCATTCAATTGTCAGCATTGCTCAAACTTTAAGTTCTGCACTTTGCTGACTGAATCATCTCTTTTCTTACAATCACAGAAACTGTCATGTTTTAAATACAGTTGTTTTTCCTTATCTAGTCACTAGACTGGAATATACATTAGCTATTACAAGCAGATAGCTAATATTTAACTTCTGGTTGCCATTATGCCAATAAAACCAAAATCTAGGAAAACTGAAATCAAATAACACTAAAAAGAAAAATGTGACAGAAGGTTCAGAAGATAAAGTCAAGGAGTCACCTAGAAAATGAAACAAAAAGTACAGACATGGAAAACAGGGGGAAAAAGGTAAGGAAATTAGAGACTCAGTCCAGATCTGATATTCTAGGTCAGGAAATATAGAACAGAAAAACATAGCAGAAAGAAATTTATCAAAGAAGTAATCCAAGAAATTGCCACAAACTGAAGGAAATGAGTTTCCAGATTCAAAGTCCAGAAAGTGAAAATTTAGAAGGTTTACATCAAGGCACATCATTATGAAATCTCAGAATATCATGGATGAAAAGAGATTATCCTAAATGTTATTAGATTTAAGACTAATTAACTATAGAAACATCAGAATTATTACAGCAAATATTTTTATATTAATATTTCAGTTACAAATAAAACTCAACCCCAAATTTTAGAGTTTAATTTATTTAGATTACTCAAGGCTTCTATATCAAACTAACATAAAAGTTTGCTCAGTCTTACCAAGTGTTGGGTCATATCGACAGCAATTGAGGCTACTTCTTGACTGTATTCACATATCATCTTCTGAATAACATTAGTAACGTCATCATTTTCTGTCTCTCTAACAATGTGCAATAGCTCCTGCATGATAGGCCTCACATGTGGCTTCATATATTCCTTAGCTAGTACAATAAAACAAAATTCGTAAAAATTAGCTATTCACAGATGGTGAAAAGAACTAACTTGGTAACAAGATAAAGTAACACAGGGTAATACCTAGATAGGGTTCTAGATACACACTTCCTCTGTGATGCATAAGTTACAAAGCTGTACCAAAATAATGTTCATCAACATATCAATTTCCCCATGAGCCACTTAAGGATAAGCAGATCTGCACAGGAAAGACCTGTCCTGCTCAAAATGCCAAGAGGACCCACTGAGAAATTCTAATTATACATATGCTGTGTCATCGACAAGAACTGGAGAACATGAATGTTACATCAGTCCTGATGACAAGTATAAAAAGTCATGTACATAAAAACGATGCCCAATACTGATAGGGACCATTCCATGCCCCAACCCATCTCTACCCGCCTCCCCACATACCTTTATACAATATTCAATTCTCCTGCTGAAACACTGTTGAATAGAGGTATACTAGGTCATGTTCTTCATAAAGCTGAATTTACTTGCAAAGGTTTATTTGAATTTTGAACAAAACATTCTTCTAAACAAATGAAATATCTGTGTTATCACTCACTAGAAATACTACTTACTACTTTCAGAACTAGCAGAATCATAGAATCCTAGAGTTGAAAGAAATACTGAAGCCATCTAGTCCAATGCCCCTAAATTTACATATGTAGAAACCTAAGCCTTGACAGATCATGTGCCTCTCCCAAGTTTACATGGCAAGTTAGCAGCAAAATCAAAACTGGACCCCCGGTCCCTTGATTCCCAGGTCCATCCTAGTGCCAAACAATTATTAACTTGTTTCCTAATCTAAAATATTTCTGGAAGCCACATTCAATAGGAACTCCTAAAAATGGCAAGAATAAACCCCTATAAAATACTGAGGGGGCAAATGCTCAGAATTCCAAAACCTGAACCCTCAGACTTAGAGAATCATCATCATTAGGGAAGGAAGTGAATAAAATTGAGAAGACAATGTCAAAAATATTTTTAAATAAACTTATTAAAGGTATTTTGGGCTTTACCTTGTATCTGGTTAGAAATTAATGACTGAAGAGCCAGGGCAGCTTCAACTTTGACAGGCATCTCCTTATCTTCAATCAGGCTCTTCTTGGCTAATTCAACTGCATTTCTTAGGTTGAGCTCATTATGAAACTTCAAAGAACTAAATGCATGAAGTACCCAGCAGGACTACATTATAAGGAGAAAGTAAGCAGGGAACTATTAGGATTATGGCATTCTGTAATAATATCAAACATATAGAACTTCTTGGTAAAATATCAGTAATTCTACCAAGAATTGTTTGTTTTTGGAGGGCGGCACGTTAGCCTTAGTTTCTAACTTCTGAATTTCCCACTCTTTGAAAAGTGAAACTGCCTTTCTTATTAAAAGGAAACAGAAAAAGGAACCAAATTTGTATCCTTGAAAAAAATCCTGAAAAAAATAACAAATATTATAATTCATAACTAATTTGTTATATGTAAAAGCTTCTCTAAACCAGTGTTTGAAGTTCATTTGCTGGCAGCCTTCACAGTTAGTGTAAGGGAAAATAATGTCTCATCTAACTGGCTTAGCAAACTTCCTTATTTCACTCACATAAGGTACCAAGAATTTTAAACCTTAATAGGTTATTAAATTTTGAACTATTAGACCATAGAATCATTATGGCTTTATTTTATTCGCTATGTGCATAAAACACAACAGAAATTAATTTGAGTTACTAAAGACTTTTAGCAAGAGAATTACAATTCATACAGCTTCTCAAAGGTAAGAGCCCAACTGTGAAAGTGTTCATGTGCCCTAATCTACATTTGCCCAAATATTTCTCTAGTTACTATTATGTTTATAAAGTACTCTCTAGTGTACAAGGCACTGATAACATATGTTGTTTTTTGCAAGACATTTTTTTGTGTTGATGAATTTATAAAGATAAATAGTAGGCTCTTGAATTAAAGTTTTATTTCTATTTCTCCATAAAATGTGTTGATTCTAGAAATAGCATGTACTTAGAACACAAGTAAGTTTACATGGAATATTATTTTCTTTGTTTTACTAAGTTAAATCTACCTAATATATTCAAGTTTTTAGCCAAACTAGAATTTCATGTCATTTTAGACAGTGAAAATCAATCAGTTGATGAATTTGCACTGTACAATTGCTATAAAATTATCCCTCTCACTGCATTTTTCACATATGCAGCAAGTAAGGCTAGGGTAACAAATAAAATTAAATCTGATAGAATTAAAACCTATAAATCCCTTTCTTTACTGGTTTGTTCTTATTCAGCTGATGTGACCATAATAACAGATATTCTAATTGGCTCCATTTCATCTACGTAGTAAAAGGTCAATTTATCCCCCCAAAATGTATTTAATAATTGTCTTACAGATGAAGGTTTTAAAATACACAACAGAAATATGGAAAACTTACTCTAGCTCGAAGATATCCCAGGTTAGACAATAATAATGGAAATACATGATTCTGTAGAAACAACTCCATTTGGTCCTTGAATAAACTCTTCTGTTAGGAAACAAATTAAATTCCAACTTATTAATGTCTTTTTCATATGTAAAAAGCACTTCCTAACAAAGTATGTTTAATATAACTTGCATTTAATATACTTTTATTTACGATTTAAAGTTATTTAACCTACATGTTTTAAACAAGACAGAAATAGTACCTTAGATTAATTTGATATTATTTTTTGTACAAATAAGAAATAACACTAATGCATTTTGTGTCCTTTTTTATATAGCAACAGTTTCATACTGAAAAACAAAAAAGTCAAATTTTTCTTTTTAAAGACATAGGTGACAGAAAAGATATTTACAGTCAACTGAATTATCAAGAAGTAGTTTTAAACTATCTATAACTTCCATATTCTCTCAGTTGCATGTGCTTCACAGTTTTATTAAGTAAACTGAATTTTTATGATCTTAACCTTCAATAAAATCTCAGCTAGGGAACCAATCACATGCAGGGCTCCATCTCTCTTCCTAGGGTCAAAGGTTGGGTCCGTTAGGATTTGATAACAGAATGACATCATTTTTGGCAACACCTGAAGAAATAGCAGAATTCATTTTAGTCTACATGAACTTCCACTGCCCTACTATAGTATTAAATATGATATGTTAATTTTTAAAAATAAAGCCATTTTATTGTGTTTTATCAAGCAACTACAAGCTCCATTAAAAAGGTACAATTTATTAAGAAAACAAAATAAACAATGATACTTCACCCTTTTCCCTTAGTAGGACAGAAAAATATTCTTAAAGTGACAAGTTATGACAAATAATATAATTTTTCAAATACTCGGGGTACATTAGAGTGTCAAATCAACACAGGCCACCTTTGAATTTTAGATTTAGAAAGAATAACTGTATACCTCTTTTCTTTTCTTTGCGGCAGTATATAAGAGAGTCTGGGCTGCTGTAGTAGGCGAAGCATAATCTTCAAAAATATCTAAGATTTTAAAAGGGTTAAGCCATGTTAGTAAAAATGCAATTACTTATGACAGATTTTAAACATGACTGATCACTATCCAAGTGAAGAAATAAAGTAGCCCACATGACACCAGTTTACAGCATAAAAAAGCTAAGGATATATCATCAGTGTGCTCACGTACAATATTTACCAAATTCTACAGGTTGTCCTTTCAAAGAATCTTATTAAAGAAAACAATAATATTCAGCATATCTATTTCATGGAGGACAGGAAAAATGCTTTATCTCTATCAAAAAACTACAAAAATTTATTCAGTTCATATGTGCCAGACACTATTCTTGGCTCTGGGGATACAAAAATCAAAGAGAAAAGGTTCCTGTGGGAATTTATGTGGTGAAAGAAAGAAATAAACAGATTATATGTATACACACACACATACACACAATAATAGGTCAGGCTAAGAAAAATATAAAACAGGGTAGGAGACAGAGACTAAGAGAGTATAGGGTGCTAGCTTAAATAGGGCATCAGGGAAAGCCTCTCCAATTCTCTATTAACAATTAAGCAGAAATTGAATGAAATAAGGGAGAAAACTATCCATTGAAATTGAAAGGTAAAGTACTCAAACCAGAGGAAACAGCAAGTGTAAAAACCTTGAGGGATTTCTAGGACTGTGCTTGGCTCTGTCAATAGATAGGTTCAGCAGGTTTTCAATGGGCATTTGTTGAATATACACTTAGTTAAAACTTAACGTATCACTTAGTATCATGAAAATTTTCACAAATTTCAGAATAGGCAGTTCTATATAAAAATCTGAAAATTTGAGAAGTATCTGAGATGCCCTGTTTAAATATAAAAAATAAGTCCTTGCCTCAAAACCTAAAATGTAAATGTACTAATATTCATAACTAACATTTTGAGTACTTACTCTGTGCCAGACACTACATTTTACAAGCATCTAGTATTCTATGTGAAGCAGTTAATTCATGTATATTATCCCATTCAACCCACCCAGCACTATTATTATTACCCATTTTATAGCTGAAAACATCGCATCTGAGAGAAGCTAAGTAACCTGCCCACAGTCACACGAGTAAGCAACCAAGCCAGCATTCACACCCAGGCTGTCTTAACACCAAAGCTTGAGGTTGTTAATTTTTACCAAATCCAAAAACGTTATTATTAGGGGTAATGGGAAGATGTTGGTTAAATGGTACAATAAAAAGAAAATATAAATAAAAATATTATTATTAATATCCATCAATACATTTAGACAAGAATGTTTTGTTCATATAAATAATTGCAAGTAACAAAAATGTAGTTGTTCTTCCCCATAGTAACCCAAAAGTAAAGTATACATATCAAAAAACAGCCACCATATTCTAGTCCATGGAAGGAAATCATTAAAAAGGCACTTCATCTAGTCTTCAGTTACCCATATTGCCTTTTAAACAATCTATAGAGTGTAAATTCTCACTGTTAATCAACATACATACAGCTCTTAATTATTATATTTTCTAAAAACGGAGATACTATCTTATAAGATATTAGGAATAAGTGAAATAACAATAGCTTTCTGAAAGCTAAACAAATTCTCTGTACATTATTAAAACACACAGGTATTATAGAAAAGGTAAACACTAAAAGAATGCCTTAAAGATAGAGGAAAAACTGACTAATTCTGCTCAGTCAAAGCAAACTAGGAAAACAAAAGCATAAACAAGGAAAAATAATAAATCATGCATATGAGTAGTAACTTTCAAAAGAAAAAGGTATAATGGAGAGATAAAGCAGATGGTAAATGTTGTTTCTCATTCATTTGCTTTTCCTGTACTTTATCTCTCAGAGAACAGTTGCCTCCCTACTTACTGAATCAAATAATACAAAATACAAAGCACTGTAAAACCAACATAACCCGATAATCTAGCATCTATACCAGTATGTTTAACTCAGGTAGCTAGAGACACCCGGCTCAACGAGGGGAAAGCACTGGTTTGTCACAGCATCTAGACTGTACTACTTTTAGCAAGCATTTATTTCAGCATACCAAGGAAGAATATAGAGGTGTAGAAGGGATAGAGGATGCAAAATAAAGCATATAAATAAGATTAAGTTCCTGCCCTCAGATAGCTTTGAAGTTGTGGGAGAGACACACGTACGCATACTAACATTTTGCTATGTTAAGTGCTTGAGTATTCCATGAAGTGGTTAATACAAACTGGGGTTAAAAGGGAATGACTCTGGCAACCTACACTGCTCAACAGATTCCAGGAAAATCCAAGCTAAAAGTACAGCAAACTGGGTAATCTCACTGGAGGTAATCTCATTCCCTTGTGGAATACTTAGTCCCTAGGATAAGGACACAAACCAAATTGGGGTGCTCCTAATACATGCAGAAATCCAAATGATCTCCTAGAGTGAGAACAACCCAGTTTATAAATGGGGACCCAAAAGGCACAGAAAGGGATGGTCCCTGCAGATCGGCATCACAACAGCATGAGTACCAGATAGCTCCACGAGTGCTTCAGCACCCTTGAGAGAAATGAATAAGGTGGCTTTTCACCTCCCACACCCAAAGGCCTCAAGTTCTTTGGTTCAACAGAACTTCAACTCTCATGAGTTTCACAGCTTATCATGCAAAGTAGAAGTTTGGGAATTTAACAAAGTAACAAAATCTGCATAGAAATATAAATTCAGTTATGTTACTCTACATATCCAGGACCTGACAAAGAATAAAACCATCTCAATTACCAAATTTCATCCTTATATACTCATATGGATCTTCCTGCCACAGCTCCTCATCCTCATCTTTATAACACATCACAGAAAAAATCACATCTTCAGAAATGTTCTAAGGTGGAAAGAAACAAAACAACAAATGAGTATAGGTTATTCAAATTTTGGGAATACCAATAATATATTCATTGACAGGCTTCATGATGTTAGTTTTCCAAACGGTTATACTGATTTTTCTTTTAAGCCTCCATTCACTACGGTGAAAGCAAGAAAGCAAGACACAGAGGGGAGGTTTGAAGAGTTAAACATAAGATTGTTTGTAAACAACACTGTTTAAAGGTATAGAGAAAGAAAAAAATGTAAATGTTATTCTTTGAAACAATAACAGAGATAATAAAGTTTTACTAACAAATCAATATAACAAAAATGTCAAAGTTCCATTTACTATTATATTTCTTATTTTGAAATTTTTTCACATTTCCAATTTGGTCCTAAATGTCAATATATCAACAATATTAAAATTTTCTTTTCTTCTCCCATTTTCAGAGAAACCAATTTCCTATTCTACAAATGTGGGTTTCAGGGGGGAAAATATTACATCTAGCGGCCTCTCTGTACACTGCTGCTAATGCTCCATTAAGCCCTTTTGTGTTCTAACAACTACTTCTGTAAAAACAGGATCATCTCTTATCATTTATTCCAAATTAAATAATCCTAAGAGAAAAAAGTCAGCTTAAGGATCAGAGTTTTCTTATTCCTACATTACAGCCATGTAAAAATAAGGCAAAGGTATCAAGTAAAGAAGAAATGCTATCACAACTCACCCTTACTTTACAGGAACACAGTAAATAAAATCAGTATCTTTATTAATTGCCAAGAAATTATCAGTATTTGATCAAAGTGATTAGACAAATAGTTATTAAGATGTCCACATAAAACATAATGAAAAGATACTATATTTGTAAGACCTGTAATAAGATAACACTAAACAAATTCTATCCTAGATATCAAAAGCAAAGAGAAAAAATTTATTTTTCTTTTCAGATACCATTTTATAGAATTTAATAACTCATAGTTTGGTGGTAATGTGGGGGGATTTAGTATTTAAAGTCTTTGAATTATCCAAAGTTATTTGTATGCAAATAAGAATTAATTTATTAATGGTCCATAATTTTCCATTCTCTTTTGTTCCTTAATTAAATAATAATTCTGAATTCTACCTTTAAGTGAACAATTGATATAAAAACAAAAACTTTAGCTTCTGCTATAGAACTTAACAATCCAAAAAAGAAATAGAAACTTCTACCTACAAAAGAAAATGGTCACATATCAGGCTTCATTTCCTGCAAAATAACACTGCCTCAGTAGAGCCCTGGTGGCAGTTTTCAAAACGCTTTCACACAAAATACCTCATTTGGTCCTAGGAACCTTTAGATAAGAAGGAGTATTGCCTTCATAGAGGACAAACTAAGGATAAATGAGATGTCACGCAATATCAACTGAATCCAAGTCTTCCCACTCATAAAACTTGAGTGACTCCACTCTTCTCAAATGCTTAAATTTCCAAGCCCTTCATATCAAAGACTGCACTCATTAGAAATTATTAATGGAAATAAAAAGATATTAAATATAAAATAAGAGATTAGTAACACTTACTTTGTCTAGAAAACCTAATTTACCAGAGAATCATTTTGGAGAGATGCTCCCTGACACTAACCTGTATGTGTGGCTTCATCTGCTTCCATGTTACAGAATGAACCACCCCTTGGTTGAGATAGTTGAATGCTTGCTGAAGAACACGGGGGGCTACATATTCTTTCTGTCTATACTGGTCTAATATTTTTAGTAGTACCTATGGGAAAATAGGAAGAGAAAATATAGGAGAACATAAACAATTTTAAGGTTAAAAGAAGGAAGGAGGCATTTTAGGCATGACATAAAAACCAGAATCCATAGAGATAAAAATTAACAGATTATTGGAGAAATCGCTATTTTGTGAGAAAGCTCATATGATCAGTTTTTAATAGATAGGTCCATGTTATATTGAACTAAAGGAGTTTCACTATAACTTCCAGGTATTTGTCGATATTTTGTGAGAAAGCTCATATGATCAGTTTTTAATAGATAGGTCCATGCTATACTGAACCAAAGGAGTCTCACTATAACTTCCAGGCATTTGTGCTACTTCTAATCTGTGGAACTACTCAGAATAAGCCTAAGTTCTATTCCACTGTTAGCTCTTCAAAATAAATTAAAAATCCTGTTAAAACAAAAATAGATTTGACTAAATAAACATTTAAAACTTCCATACAGGCCCGGCCCGGTGGCGCACTGCGCTAGTGCGCCGCTTGGGAAGCGCGGAGGCGCTCCCGCCGAGAGTTCGGATCCCACATACAGACCGGTTCCCGCTCACTGGCTGAGCGAGGCGCGGGGGCAACACCGAGGGTTGCGATCCCGTTGCCGGTCCCGGTCCGGTACGGGGGCGACACTGAGGGTTGCGATCCGTTGCCGGATACGGAAAAAAGACAAAAAAAAAAAAAACTTCCATACAGCAAGAAATAGCACAAACAGATTCTATTACTTGTTAAAGGTTCTTTCAAATTGAAAGAGATAAATTAACCAGAAAATTGTACTGGCACACCTGGGGGTTTTTTTGGTTTGTTTTCCCCTTATTTTTCTGAAAAAAAATTAAATTAGTCCCCTAATTAAACTTCATACCTAAATAAACTCCAGGTGAGGAAATATTTCAACAACAACAACAACAAAAAGAAAGCATAGAATTCCTAGAAGAAAATGTAGAAGAATTTTATTTTATAATCTCAGATCATAGAAGGTCTTTGTAAACATAACACAAAACTGAGAAGTTATTTTTTTAAAGACTGATTTTTAAAAATTTGCTTATAAGGAAGGAATCATGCCAAAGCAGCTGTGACTGGGTCAAGGACCTTTAGGCAGAGGTAGCGCTACAACAAAGTCCAAGTTTTGCAATTCCTGGTCTCCAGAGCTCTTCTCTAGATTAAGCTTATAATATAAGCTGAATAAATAAAAAGGGTTCTTTTGAAATATGTGTAGAGCTTATAAATTCAGACTATGAATTCCACTCAAGTTACCTAAAATTCAGGTTACCCCTTTTACAATGCAGACTAAAATGGATGATACTTAGCACGGTTCTTCCTAATACAGTTGTGGCTCATACAAAGTGGGTGTGATAGGAGATAAGACACGACAGTGGGGGAGAGAACAATTCTTGATATGAAAATTATTTTTAAATATCAGGAATATATTGAAAGTGTCTGGCCGGGGATCTTGGCCAGTACAGGGATCTGGAGATCTGAACCCTTTGATGTAATCTACTTTTGAACAGTTAGAAATGACTTCACTATATTAAAAAGCATAAGGTTTTTACCTGCTGAATTCCCACTGCATAGGTTTTCAAAAAAAATTCAGAAAATTCAAAGTATTCTTTTGTGACATTTCCTGGGCTTCCATATCTTAAAATACAAAGAGAAAATATTTAAATATTATGAATTTTAAAAACAAATCATGCTCCCTATTTTAAATACAGTCCCTTGTTTAAAGATGTATTCTATTAGAGGAGAAAATGAACCCTTTCTCCTTTTTTCACAAGCTACAAAATAAAATCATGATGAGCTGTACTTGGACTCTGGACCGCACTTAAAGTTTCAGACAGAAGCTTTCATCTACTAAACCAAGAGCTCCTGAAGGGCGAATATTAGAAATAAATAATGTTATATCTGACATACAATAGATTTTTTTCAATAAATGCTTTAAAAATTAAATTTGACTTTCTCATGGAGCTGAGTGGCCATGCACCTTCTTGCATAATTCCTGGATGTTTCCAATGGGCTGAACAATATTATTTTTCCATGTTTTTCACAGAAGAGTAGAAAAGAGCCAGAGAAGGCTGCCCATCTCATTATGATTTCAAAGTCAGTGATCACGATTAAGCCTGCTTTACATTTTTTTAAGCCCACTTTAAATAGAAGGTGACTCTTTGCCCTCTGTGGCTGTAAAGACCAAGAATCATATGCTGTAAAGCATCAAAGGAACTATCCAATTTTATTGTATATAACACTAAGATATGACTGTTAGATCATAAATGTAATAAACAAAGAATTACCGTTCAAAGAGACGAGCTACAATATGCAGTGCCCATTTCTTACATTTCCACCATACTAGTTCTGGTCTATCATCCTCATCAATTTGGAGAGTCTCCTAAAAGGACAGAAATACCCAGATTAAATTTCTACACAATAAAAGAATTTATGTCAATAACAAAGGTAGAATAAATCTTGGTATAGACTGAGTTATATTAAATGTGAAGTTAGATTGCTATACAAATGCAAATTCTTATTTTTATAGATTGCTAGGTAGGAATTAAACAAGCAAAGCAAATCCAACTAACCAATGCTATTGGTCACATTTATCTCCTATCTTCAAAAGTCCCAAATAAGTAGAAAACAAAATACAAAATACCATGGTCCCTTGAGGAAACTCTGAGATGATGGAAAGGTTCTACATTTTGATCTGGGTGATAGTGATGATAACACAAGTGTATGTTTGTCAAAATTCACTGAACTGTTCACTAAGTTCTGTGCATTTCTGTATGTAAATTAAACCTCAATACACTTGTCTCAAGATATGGACAACAGAAAGAATACTGCACATTTTAAGAAAAGCTTAAATTTTAAAATATACAAGAGTTAATTTGATAGATGAAAAATACTATCATTGTTATAGCAGATCAAAACGAGACACCATTTTTTACCTATCAAACAGGCAAACTTAGAATTAAGCAAATACTCATAACAGGCATTCTCAGTCACTGCTTATTAAAGTATAAAGCAGGACACCCTTTCTGGAGAGCACTCTGGAAGATCTGTCGAAAGCCTTAAACACTTCTAGAAGTTTATACAGAGAAAATCATGTACGTGCACAAATTTAACTATATTCTTACAGTTAAAACACTAAAACAATCAAAATGGCTTAAACATCCAGCAAATGAAGCTATTCAATAAAAATGACAGTATAAAAACATTCATAATCATAAAAAATATTAAAATATTTATAATAAATTTCAAATGGATTTCAAAAGAGTGTCTACATATACTATATTTATAAATAAAATGGTTTCATACAGATGTGAAGAAAAAAGACTAAAGGAATAAATATCAAGATTTGAAAATAGTTTTCATCATTTTTAATAGAATTAAATATAATTATTTTATTATTTTTGCTTGTCTCAGCTTTCTAAAAATGAGTATGTATTATGAATTATTTTATTAATTTATTTTATTACAGTAGTATTTTTTTCCAAATAGCAGCCTGGAATAATGAATCAGTCTACCACAAATATTCCAAACCCAGGCAGCCCCAACTTTTCTTAAGAATAGAAGCACTTTCTCACAGGAGGAACTGTCCTGTCAATAATAGTTCGGAAGATTTCCATCCATGTTGTCATGGTTTGGTTATTCACCAACTGAAGAGGCAATGCATACTGGAAAAGAGAATAACAACATAAACAATAATTCCTCCCTTCAAAAAAAATCAGCAATTTTATCTATATTGGAAGGTTATAAGAAATAGCTAACATTTGAACATGAAAATAGCAATTCCATATGTTTCAACCTAAAATTTAACTTAAAATAGATCCATAAACATATACACACACACACATATATATATATATAAATATATATAAATTAAATCTTTAAAATTTAGAAGTACACATGCCATAGGTTGTCTCTCTGGGCTACCTTTTTTAATTAAAAAAATTTTTTTAATACCATTAAGGTCTCATTTATTTAGCATGAGATTCTTGATAAGTGATTTTTACTTTTTACTTCTTTGTGTGTCAAACTTTTAATTTTAACCACTTGGATAAAAATTATTACCCTTATTAAACACTCATGAAACATGTTTTCAATTACTTTCCTCTACACTGTGGCATAACAACCATAGTACACTTTGTATTAATTACACAGGTATGTGTCTCCCCTGCCATACTGCGAGCTGCAGGATTTGCAGGGATAACGTCTCCACATCTATTCACTCCAAAACACGCTACAGGCTAAAGACATAATGACAAGTAAGAGAGACAGTCTTTGCCCTCACAAAACTTACACTCTAGTTGGGTGCAAAAACCATATTTAAGTGCAAAGGTAGGATGATAAAAGATGAAGACTATGTTAAGAAGTTCACACTTTATTCTAAGTGCATTGGAGAATCATTTGTATTTGAGATCAGGAACAGGGAAGAAGCAGGCTGAGGGTTAGGCTTAAAGTGACAATTTATGAGGTATGTATGGAATATCCAAGCACCCTGTACAAATAAGTGCTACTGAGACGAAATCAATTTCATAGTATCACACTTTTAAAAACAAATCTTTCTGCCTCTTCCCATATTGTCAGACAATCATTTTCACTTACATTATCACTGTAATTGTGCCTCTTTAAAGCCTTCTAAATATCTGCTTCCCAGAGGAGCATATCACTCTATTAGCATATAACAGATTACCAAAATGGTTAAAAATGTTGAGGTTTTTCATTGTTTTGGTTTTTTTTTTTTTTTTTTAGGTTTTTAGCATGTACAGGGTAAGAGAAAAAATTTCAGATTTTTTCCTTTTCAGCAAACCAAGTAGAAGTAGAAGCTTTAGAAAAATTATTTCTTCAGTCTTTGTCTTACTTTGCTGAATCCTGGCTATGTTTGCCTCAGAGTAAAGTGATTCTCCTGAGGACAATTTATAAAACATTGTTTTAATAAACAAAGTCACCATACATCTCCCTTCCCTATTATTTCCAAAGAAAAAAAGGTGGGGGGAAAATTTTTCCTAGTATTTTAGCTTCTTCTCTGTTCTCAGATTTGCCTCTTTCCCTCTATTCCCTTCCCCCAAAAAGGCTGACTTAAAAAAAAATCTGCCTCAGACTGTCTCTATTAAAATTTTAAACAATGGGCCGAGCCCATGGCGAACTCGGGAGAGTGCGGAGCTGGGAGCACAGCAGCGCTCACGCGCGGGTTCGGATCCTATATAGGGATGACCGGTGCGCTCAAAGAGCTCACTGGCTGAGCGCGGTGCGGCTGGTCTCAAAAAGGACAAAAAAAATAAAAAAAATTTTAAACAATGATATTCTATAAAAATATAATCATTATTAAAGCGAAATATTCCAAAACACTGCAAAAGTACCTAGGTCAGATGTAAAGCCAAGAACACACCCAAGTTATCTTGGCTCTCTAGTTCTACAAAACTATCCTCTTATCATTATAAATTGAACTAGAAAGCATGTGATAAGGCTTTAATTCATTCACATAGTTAAGACTGACAACGATTATTCTTCCTCCACTCAAATCTAAATAATTTCCCTAAGTCTTTCAAAGATTCAATGTTCAATATTTTTATCCCTCAAACACATTCCATCTCAATCTTCTAATTAAGTTTAGATTCCCATATTACTACCTTTCACAGCTTTCAGATAAGAAAAAGGCACTATTTTAAACCAAGGAAAATGAGCTACTAAATCTCTTTTGTTAGCTTAAGTTGGGTCAAATGCAAAGAAACTACCATCAATATGATTTCCCAATAAAAGAGGAATTCTCTTCTTCTTTTCCTTCCTCTTCTCCTATAATCCTAACTAACCTACAGGCAGGGATACTAGGGACAGATAGCCAAGTCATCAGGTTTTAAGGCAAATAACTACCCTGGTTCTTCCTTACCCAAGATTTCAGACACAGGAGTAAAAGCACACAGTGAATCACATCAGCTTTACCACTCAGAAGATCTTGAGCAGTTAATTTCTATGAGCCTGTTTCTCTTAAGTATTTTTAAAGAAATATATGTGAGAATATATGTTAATTTTTCATAATAATTGAGATTTATTGAGCACTTTCCACATGTTAGAATGTACTTCAAAAAGTTCATGGAAAGGGCCAGCCCGGTGGCGCACTGGAGAGTGCACCGCTTGGGAGAGTGGCGGTGCTCCCGCCGAGGGTTCGGATCCCATGTGGAGACCGGTTCCCGCTCACTGGCTGAGTGCGGTGTGGGCGCAACACGGAGGGTTGCGATCCCGTTGCCGGTCCCCGGTACGGGTGCAACACTGAGGGTTGCGATCCCGTTACTGGTCAGTAAAAAAGACAAAAAGGAAAAAAAAAAAAAAGTTCATGGAAAGATTAATATTATCTTTTAATTCTATTTTCCACGAGTTTTTGTAAGTACATCGCTCAAGCCACATATTTGTTTTCTGCAATAAAAACCTACCTGAACAAGTGCATAAAAGATTTTCAGAATCTGTTTCTGCAATAATACAGAATAATGGGAGGAATCAGGAAGGAGCTGCATGATTTGTTGCTGAATACGAGGCAGAAATATGTGCATTGCTGCTATAAGAGGTTCTCTTTCTTCTGCTTTTTTATATCTACATGGGCAAAGACAAAAGAAAGAAAAGTAACTTGTCCCTTCTGAAAGAACTATAAGCAATAAATAAAAAAATATCGTTTTAACTATAGAATACTAATAAGACAAAACCATTCAAAACATTTCTTACATTTTCTGTTTGGATTATCAGAATAAAGTTGGAAAGAACTTTAAAAAAGCACATCCCTGGTTTAGGCAGAATATTTAACTATTTCTAGAAAGATTTAGACTAGTTTAAAATAATCCAAGACTATTTTGCAGCTTTCCTATATGAATTTTTCTATTTAAATTAATTTTCATCAAACCACAATTTTTCCTATAAAATACAAGTTGATACGCTAGTTTAAATGAGTGGATATTATATAACAAACAATGTGGAAAAGAACATTTTTTCTTGTATGTATTACCCTAAATTGAGAAGTTAAAATAGCTTATAAATTTAGGTGCTCTTAGGTCACTTTAATTGCTATACATCTAAAATATTCTCTATATATTCTACAAATAGAATATGAACTACAAATAGAATAAAAGAAGGAAAACAGCAGGACTTTGTATACAAAAGTAGTAATCCTCTTAGAAATCAGAAAGCAATACTACTAAATGTGATACTAGGCTTCCACCTCTCAAGCAATTTTTATGGAAAAGAATGTCACTAGCAAAGAAACTTTAACATTTTCTATCTTACAACCAAAAATGTAAATGTTTTGGTTTACTTAATAATATGCTCACTAGAAGACAAATGTTGAGGTATCTACATATCAGAGTTGTAAGAAAAGCTGTTAATATATGGTTCTCTGAAACTAACAAGTAAGTTTGAGAAGCACTATGTATTTTATCACTATCTTAGATATTAGGGATGTACATTAGCAGATTAAAGTTTCTTTGATTAAGGGCAGTAAATAAAACATGTTTAACTGTGTTTAACCCAGCATTTCCCAATCTAATCTGATTCTGCCCCACACCTACAGCAGACCCCTCTATGTAATTTAATTCTTTCTTAGTACACAAGGCTGATCTCTTTAGCTAACAGAAATTGACTTACTCATATGTCTTCACCAGTTGATACAGACATAATAAACTGCCAAGCCAGCTTCCACTGTTCTGTGACTGCAAGTAGTAGTCTATCTTGTCGACCACCGCTGGCCAGTGACCAGGAAAATCATGTTTAATGATGACACGGAGACACATTGTTAACTGGACTCTATAAGGTGGGGTGGGGGGAGAGTCAAAAATCTAAGTAGTTATAAGTATCATGTTTCAAAGACCTCTAATATTTTACATAGAAGTACTGTAACTCCTATTTATCTATATTATACTTATATAGTTATATACAGGGGGGAGTAATCCTATTTAAAAAAAACCTCCTCAGTGGCTCAACTTATTGAAAATAAATAGAATGAGTGATTTCCTAAAATGAATGAAACCTTTCATACTGTCTTATCCTAAATAAACAGAATGAGTGATTTCCTAAAATTAATAAAACATTTCAAACTGTCTTATCCTAAAAACAGCTTTTTAAAAATGAATACATAAAAATTTCAGAAAAGACAATGAATTCTACTTCAGCTCTGCAAAATTTCCCAGCTTGTTATATTTTATATTTTAGTTATCATATCCTAAGGGGGTGGGGGAGAGACAAAACATTGTATAACTTCAAATGGAGAAACCTACCCTAAAGATGGCAAAAGTAAGTAAAACAAAGGCCTACATAATTGTGGGTAGCATCTCTGTGGGTCAAAACCTTGAACCCATCCATTATCATTTAACAGCCCACACAGTATATTGCACTTATCAAAGCAGCCTGCAATACTATCGTACTTTGAGTATGAGAAAGAAACATGCATTCACTGGGCAATTCCTGAAGAAAAAAGCTAAGAGATATTTCCAAAGAAATAAATGAAAAAAAGGAAAAGGAAAAGGAAAAACAAAAAACGGAAAAAGAATATCCCTTTAATAAAACCACAAAGTTAAGTGATAAAAAATATTATTTCATAACATTTAAAACAGTAACCACTTCCTCAATAGGATCTCAACTACAACTGGGACTGAAAAGAAGATAAGGAAAAAAATTTCTTTTCTATATACTATCAATATTTTCACCAAATATGTCCTACATGGTCATTTGCAAATGGTTAGGAAGTAAATCTGGCAAAATAAGGATTCCACAGTGCAATCTCAACTACAACTGGGACTGAAAAGAAGATAAGGAAAAAAATTTCTTTTCTATATACTATAAATATTTTCACCAAATATGTCCTACATGGTCATTTGCAAATGGTTAGGAAGTAAATCTGGCAAAATAAGGATTCCACAGTGCAAAAAAAAAAAAAAAGTTGAACAATCAATAACTTGGATTTCCTGAAACTGGTAAAATCAAACAAAACAAGGCATTTTCCTCATGTTACCAAATCTATTTGAAAATTTCCTTTGCAATACTCTTAAACTTTGAGAAGGGAAGAAAATATTTCTTCAAGGGTGATTACAGTTAAGCCTTAAAGACATAAAAGAAGCAAAGTCACACAAACAACTGTCTCATAATAAAGATCTCTTGTGCCACCAGCAGTTGTCCCCTTAAACAACAAATGTTGTATTTGTATGCAATGAAACTGAAGCTTTTCATTTTTCCAAATTTCATCTTCACATTGACCCTCCTAGTCCTTTCTCATTCCGAACCATTGGAAGATTCAGGGAGACCTAAAAATGTAAAGATTTTGACAGGAAATGGATATATGATGGTACCATAGGGGTATCAGTCCCACGACTGGCATTTTGGCGATGAATGAGAATAATGGTGACTTTCTGTAATCAGTACACCAGTTTTCTCCTCTCAACTAACAAAATAACTGCACAAAGAGTTCAATTCCTTCCTGTTACTGTTCCCCTCACACTTCTTCCCTTTTCCATTGCTTATGTCATATCTCTTAGACATTCAGGGCCAAAGTTTTGTCTATTCTCGACATTAAATGGTTTCATCCCCCTACCCTTTTCACCTATTTGCCCCTCCATTTTCTTTTTTCTTTCTTTTTTTTTTTTTTCTGTCTTTTTTGTGACCGGTAAGGGGATCGCAACCCTTGGCTTGGTGTTGCCCGCACCGCGCCCAGCCAGTGAGTGCACCGGCCATCCCTATATAGGATCCGAACCCGTGGCGGGAGCACCGCTGTGCACCCAAGCGCCGCACTCTCCCAAGTGCGCCACAGGGCCAGCCCTGCCCCTCCATTTTCAAAAGAAAATTAATTACCAGTTGTACCTTGAAAAAAATTTGTTCCTCCTATTTTAAGATTGCAAAATTTTTATGACTCTACAGCTATACTGTCCAATAGAGCAGCCACTAGCTACATATGCACATTTTAAATGAATCAACATTAAATGGAATTAAAAATGCAATTCCTCAGCTGCATTAGCCACATTTCAAGTGTTCAACAGCCACTTATGCCACATGACTAAATATTGGACAGCACAGATATAGAACATTTTTATCACTGCAGAAACTGCTATTGGACAGTGCTGCTCTACAGCATCTACTCTATAAATCTGAAAAACTGGAGACAACTCCTCTAGTTTGTACCTACTCTATCCTGTCTTCTCCAAAGGAAAAAATACTCAGTTCATAAAAACGAATTAAAATATAGGGTTAAGAACACTAGTAGGTTAAAATTCCCATAATTAATCTCCCTATATCAAAGAAAAGCATATATGTAGTAAAAAGTCATGAGATCATTACTACGAACATAGGTTATTTATACTGTGAGGATTTACACAATCATTGGTTAAGTATGATTTTTACCTTATCTCTTTGTAGCAACTTAGGTCAACTAAATCACTCCCAAAATATTTTGAGGCAAAGAATTACAAATGCAAAGACAAATAAGTAAAATAATATTTTTTGAGTATCTATCTTCATTACTTTACCTCTTTGAGAAAACAAACTTGAGGCAGATAATGAGATCCAACGGCCCTCGCCCCCAGATCCAAATATTGTGCTTCCTAGTAATCATACAGACACAGCATAATGTACCTCACTAAATCCGGAGACCGAATTATTCCTTCCACAATGTTATCACGTATTTGCTGGCGATCATTTTCATGAATGTTGAATGGAAATATTGCTTCTCCCGGTGGAGGTTCTCGGTCTGGCCAGTACTGTGTCACCATGTTCTTCAGGTAAATGGCAGCTAAGTTTGAGGAAAAGTGTTAATGTAGCAGTATCAAAAGAATGGCTTTAATTCAGCTTTATAGAGCATAAAAGACTAAACCCTTCAATGCTAAACATGACACCCAGCAAACATGGCAAGTCTTACAAGTAAAAAATAGCTAAGTTAAGAGGGGAAAATGGGTAAGAATTTAAAGATTTTACTTTAGCTAGTCTGAGCAGAAAACTCTTCATCAAATCAAGCTATCATCAAATCAACTCTAGCATCAGACTAAATACAAGTGGTCTAAATGAGACCACACTAAACATACATTGAGATCATAAAATCACTCTTTTCACAATGCCTAATACTGAACTGACACCAGGTAAAGTCTACTTTCTTCATGTAGATTTTTTTTTTTTTATTTAATTTCTTTTACCTGCTACTATCCTGCACTACCATTTTGGAATATTTATGCTTTTTACAGTATTGATAATTTTCATCTAACCCTTTTGAAATATTTACTACTTGTAAATATAATAGGGAAACATACATCAGTCTTCAGATATTTTTGGAAAAATCTCAGGAAATTTTTTATCTGTTTATTTCTATCAAAATACATAACCAATGATTTTGTTCCTATTCTTTTTAACCATCTTCAACCTCAACTTTTAAGAAAAGTCTTCTGAAAGAAACAGTTAACATATTGCTACAGGGTTTTGAGAGGGAATGTGAAGCTTCTAACCATCTCAGTTGAACAATGAATACAAATAAATACTTTTAATTTCATAAGATAAAGAGATGGGATCTGCAAAGCATCATAACTTTATCCTTTAAGCTTCTCTTCCTTCTTCCCCCACTTAACCCTCCCTTCATCCCACTTTTAACATAAAACTAAATTGGCTGGTAAAAGTATTATGCCATAGAGATTAAATCAACATGTTCTACATTGGCTAAAACATAACAGAAATTTAATGAAATTATGAACTTGACATCTTGTAAGCTCCTCTCTCATTAATTTTGATTCACCAAAAGTCTGAAAAGGATTATTCTACCTAGGATTTTGATTTGTTTGGATAAAAACAAAAATTATTTAGGGGGGTATTTGTGTGTGGGTGTGTGTGGGTGGTTGGGTGGGTGTGTTAGTTTGGGTTTTGGGGTTTTTTTTTTCCTTATTTGCTTTTAATCTAGACTACACAGGCTCTGGACTAAGTACCATCATTTATCCTGGTACAGTTATTATATTAAATAACAGTGTTTGACTAAAAGTAGACATTAAATATGTAGACAGTTTAGAAAAAATAAATGAATTATCTAAGGATATGAACCAAACTGTCAGCAGTTCAGACTGATTTCAAGGGATTCATTTTTGCAAAAAGAAAAACCAACTATATTATACACAAAATCATTTCGACCCCTATAGAACTAATCTTGAAAATAAAGAAAAGCAAACTTTAGACAGCAAAAATACCAACATGGTAAAATCATGGACTTATTTATGATTCAGTCGTTAAATGCTGTTAATTTTATCACTAAAAATATATTTTTATTATGGAGCACTATGCGAGCCAACCTTGTATGAAAGGCACACTGACTAATTTGTATATGGTTAAACATACAATTCATTAAATAAAACTGAACTTAATATAATGATTTGCAAAGAGAACATGAGTTACTCTTACAGATAATCATGGATTACTAAGAATAATGAAGGAAAAATACCAGAGATAATTGTAATCGTATCAACAATCTACAGACCTCCCTTTAATCATTTAACTCAAGTATCTATCTAACCATTTGCCCGAGCTAAGAAACGAAACACTAATATCATCTTAATCCAATTCATAAAGAAAGAAGTATTAAACTGTGTTTTCCTACAAAATCCACTTACCATTTTAAGCATCTGATCTTTGAAATTAATTTTCTAAAACACAAACTTCTCTCCTCAAACACAATGAATCATCTCTAAAGGTCTACTTTCTAGACCCAGAAACACAACTACAGAGATCAATTGGGTCTCATAACCTCAAAGGCAACGAGGTGCTGTTATAAATTCAGTGAAGCAGAATGCCATGTTTTTTAGTTGATGTTTCTAAGCCTTTCCATTTTTCATTGTAATTTGGTAGCACTTCTCTCCTTTCTTATTACTTTAAACTGTTAAAGGCTAGGAGATCATATAATAAATGTATAATTTATGTCTAAAATAAGATTAAATAGATTCTGAGGAGCCGAGAAGTTTCCTACAAACAAAACATGAATTTTAATACAAGTACTTCTTGAAGTTCTTCTGAACTGATCAGAGGCATCTTCCTGCTTATTTATAGGTCCTGCATTCTAGAATGTTGAGTGAGGTTAATCTTAACAAGTGAATAACCTCTGAATAAATAACTGTAGATTGAATTTTTATATCCTCTCCTTATCCATCTTTTGGAAATACAAAAAAAATTATAATAATTATAAAACTCAGAAGAACAAAAGCAGGCAGCTTACAGAAAACAGAAACTGTTATTTTTCAAGTGATGGTCCCACATCAGTCACCACCAATGACTCAGGTCTAATATAACACCCCTCAACCACCACTTTTAAATCCAAACTACTCTTCTCATAGCAACTCCAAAATGCACTAAAGAAAGTATGTTTCTGAACTTAAGTTTTCATGTATTAGAGAATTTTACTAAAGGGTCTCTTCTCTTCAGAGGTAAGGACTAAAAAATTGGAAACAAAGTGACTTGAGAGATTCCCAATCATAACTATCCTAAATTTAAGATGGGCTTCCTTCTCTAAACATTATATGATAATATTAATAATGCTATTATGCTTATCAATACCTCAAAAGGAAAACAGTAGAGCAAATATCCAAATTTGTTTTGTTTTGCTTGGCAACATAAAATATTAAATTTCTGGGCCGGCCCGGTGGCGCACTGGAGAGTGCGCCGCTTGGGAGCACGGCGGCACTTCCGCCGAGGGTTCGGATCCCATGTGGAGACCGGTTCCTGCTCACTGGCTGAGCATGGTGCGGGCGCGACACCGAGGGTTGTGATCCCGTTACCAGTCAGTAAAAAAGACAAAAAGGAAAAAAAAAATTTTTTTTCTTAAGAATTTACATTAAGGTAAGAAAGGACATTCACTAATAAACTTGCTCAATGGCAGCAAGAATATTTTAGAATTGCCCACAAGCAAAAAAATCAAGAACACTTTGCATAGCTATATGTCTTTCCACTCAATATTAGCAGTTGTTTTTTTTTTTTTTTTTTACAGCCTTATACAGGCTGATTTTATTTAAAGCAAAGATCACATCATTCTTTTTAAATGTCATGCTAAAGTAATAAACTATCTGGATATCACCACAGAGTTCTTGGGGCATCTATATATTTTAATAATAGATTAAATAGAGCAGAAAATCTATAAAGGGCACTTAAATTTAGGATAGTTATAATGTAGAACTTTACACAATTTCAGACTGATAAAAATGGCTGCTTTTTGGCCGGCCCGGTGGCGCACTGGATAGTGTGCCGCTTGGGAAGCGCGGCAGCGCTCCCGCCCGAGGGTTCGGATCCCACATACAGACCGGTTCCCGCTCACTGGCCGAGCAAGGCGCGGGAGCAACACCGAGGGTTGTAGAAATTAAGCTACTAAAATTGGAGAAGGTAAGGGGAAAAAATGGCAAGGTAACAGAGGCAAGGAATTGGTGAACAGAAGGCAGAGAAGGAAAGAGAAAGCTAGGGGAGATTCGAGAGCTCAATATCTACCTCTATGTTTCCAGAGGAAAAAAATGAATTTTTAAGCCACTTGAAATACTTCATTTGTGCTTCCTAATTTTTCAAAAGATTACAGGTATTTAGAATTAAAATAAAACTCTCATTCTACTTTCACCTATAAATAAATTTATAAAGGATAAAAAACCAACTCACCTGCCTGGCGTACTGGGAATTCCACATGGTCAGAGACGATAATCCGCAGTAAACTGGGGGCAAAATTGATAATCTTGTAGGACTGAAATTACAAAGAAATGTTTTATAACATAGGACAATATAAATGAATATAAGCTGTTAGAATTACTGAATACGTTACTGTCCAAATAAAAACTTTTAAAGTGAGAGAAACTCTCCAAGGCAGAATAAAAATTACTAAAATACTTCAAGTCAAAAAAAAAAAAGTCCTTAGAATAAACAATGAATAAAAAAGTATGAACATTTTTATGATTTTTGACATATTTTGTCAAAATGCCTCAAGGAAAGCTATACCAATTTACACTCCCATCTATCCAAGTATTATCATCCCTTTGTGACTTTAAACCTTCTTAATATTTTAAATTACATTTACTATCACTAAGGAGGTGAAATGCCTCAAGGAAAGCTATACCAATTTACACTCCCATCTATCCAAGTATTATCATCCCTTTGCGACTTTAAACCTTCTTAATATTTTAAATTACATTTACTATCACTAAGGAGGTGAATTTTTTTTTTCCCTATTTGTTGGCTATTTGTTTTTTCTACAAATTCCTTACTTACTTTATCCTTTTGTAAATGGAATATTTGTTTTATTCTTAATCAATTCTAAGTTATTTATGAATTTAAAATCCCAAACTTTTATTTGACCTATACATTGTGTTTTCTTCCCAGATTACTTGTGCTTCAATTTTATTCACAGTATTTCTGACAAACAGGAAAACATGAGCTACACAATACAGGACAGACAACAAAGCAAAACAGACAAGATAACATTAAATACTTGTGCATGAGCTAGAGAGAGGAGTCAGTCCAGATTGGAACAGTGTGACTCACAAGACAGTACTGAAAGCTGTCATCACCAGCTTCCCTCTGCTATGCACCATCTTTTAAACTTAACAATGCGTAAGTGGGCCGATGCTGATGAACTTCCTGCTCTGACCTGTGGCCTGGGTCATTTCACTCCACAGGAGTGTTCTACTTTGATCTACTCCTGAGTTTGGCCATGGTGACTTCAAAGATAAGTACAGAGCAGCCCATTCCTTCTGACCATGTTCTATCCAGATGTCTAGGACATGGACTATATTACAGCCCTGCCACATTCCCAAAGCCCACACATGGCCTTGCCCACTGACATTCCCAGAAAAGACTCGTAAATTCTCAGTGAGGCCAAACCAGGCAATGACCCAGAGAATCTGTCCAGTTTACCTTCTCCTGGGAGCCTGCTTCACCTGGTAGCATCCCTTTCAATACATAACCAGGTTTGTGCATACCACTCAATTTTTAATCACCTTTACTATTCATTTATTTATAATAGCATTCATCACAGTAAATATTTGATTAGAAAACTAATTTGGAGAAAACTGGCATCTTTAAAGTATTGATCCTTTTCATCCAAGAACACTGTGTTTTCAAAATCTTTCTATACCTTTCAATAAAATTTTGAATTATAATTATTCTTCCTTTCCCCTCGTGTAGTTTTCAGAATCCTAAATCTGTTGTAAAGTAAATTCTGTTTTATCCATAACTGAAACCACCAGAATTTTAATGTAGTTTTTAAGAAAACATATTTGTTTTAACAGCAGTTTACAGGAGGCAAAATTAATACAGATATAGCCCAATCCTCTATACCTTATGCATACACAACATAAAATAACTCATGTTTATAACTTTTTATATATTGAAAGATCTTATAATGAATCAAAGTTTAAAACATCTATATAGTTTATTCTAGTCATAAAAACTGGCTTTGGTTACTTTTTTGAAAATCTTACTACACATAAATAACCTTTACACTTAGATTAATGCTACTTATTTGAAAGTAGTTACTGGGGAGACTACACTGCATTGTTGGCATTGTACACTTTTTGGAACTCCTCTTTTTGCAACTGTTTATCTTTTTTTTTTTTTTTAAGCAACATCTATACCAGGGAATTGTTTGCCATTTTACAGAACTTCTGAAACTGTCTTCTTTCAGCTACGTTAATTAGGCCAGCTAAAACATTCAAAGATAAATTCAAATATATTCTCGCACTACTTTCCTCATAGATATTTACCAGACTTCTTTGTCCCTCTTTGGGCCTCAAGTTTCTAACAAAATAAGACTCATTTCTCAATGATTTCTTGACCATATTTACTTTATATCTGTGAAGTTTTCTGAAAATCAGCAATTTGCTTGCTTAGCTAAATTCTGCATTTTATGAGAACACATATAAAGCAAAGACTTGATGTTTTCCCATTTGCAGACTCACTGCTCCAACTACATTAACCTTTCTAGTCTTCCAACACGCCAGGTTGAGGACTTTTTCTGAACTGCTATTCCCTCTGTTCCTCTCCCAGTTCTTAGCCTGGCTCCCTCCTTTTACAACATCCGGGCCTCTGTCAATGTTATTCTCCAGAGGATGACTACCCTATCTACACATCCCAACACTTTCTCGAGCTTTATTCTCTATAGCACTTATGACCTAAAATTATATATATTACTTGTGTGTATCCGCCACTAGCATGCAAGCTTCATGAAAGCTGCCTCTTATCCCAATGCCTGCAATATAGCTCAATAAATATATTTGTTATTCATACAAACAAACTCTCTTAAAGGGCAATAAAAATCATATGTACAGATGCATGGAAAGCAGGGATTCCAAATCTTGGCAATGAAAGTAAATATCTTTATTTCCCTATTGAGGCCACCTGGAGGATGATTTATTAAAAGAAGACATCTTTCTAGATGAGTTACTGAAGCCAGACACCTACCCATTCCTCGTCCCCTGCACTGCTGCTGAAGGGACTTCTGGTCTAGAGACAATGAGGATGGTGTACAGGATTCATTCCTAATATCCTGAGATAAAACTGAAAATACATTTTCCCATAAAAACAATATCACAGCTAGCAGTCAGGGAACCAATCACTGATAAGCAAAAAATGTTGGCCTGAGAAAAATACAGCTCCAAATAACAACTTATTCTTCGGAACACAGGCTGTTAATGCTGAAGCTTCCTACTCTTCTAAATGGCAATTGACAGAACAGTCAGTACGCTGCAGAAGCTGCTCCCATTTCCTAAGCAGAGCATATTTGTTGAAGGGAGACCCAGACTAAAGTAAATGAGCTGGACCATAATCACTTATGGTAAATTATCCACCCGTTTATCGAACAAAGCAAGATGTTACAGCGGTGGTAAAGGTCAAGCATACAAAACCTAACACCATAAGCATGTTTCACCATAAGGTTATGTGACATTATACTTTGGTCTTCTACTTGTAGACAATTCAAATAAACTTAGTGAAAGTATATTACAATCCAAAGTATTATATAAAATATAAATGCTAAATAAGGTGCCACAGCAATAAACTAATTTTAGAAGTTGCAGGGGAAATCATGGTCTGTGATGAGTTGGGTATACAGAGGGCAGGGCAGAGTGAGAACGGAATGGATCTGGATTGAAATACCATGAAGAAAAAAATAGGATTGGGTCTTAAGCATCTCCTAGTTTTGCAGGCTTTCCCACTTCTGTAACATCGACTGCACTTATATAATGATGAATCAGAAATAAAGCAAGGTTAGGCTAACAGGGGCAGGAAAGCATAACATAATATCAAAGATATGTCCCCTATCAACACTATCAAAATAACATCTGGCCTAACTGTGAGGAGTAGGGGGTCACAAACAGGCCAACTCCCCTGTTCACACTAGGAGATTGCAAGTTCAGCTCGTTTTGTTCTTCCTAACTAACCCCTGGATTACTATTCTTCCAGCCAATCAATATACAGTACTTCTGCTCTGCAAGGCTGGGACAGGTACTAACTAACTTTCCTATTTTGAGTGACAGTCCTTTTCTTTTTGAGTCACCAATACATTCCTTTGGGCTTTTTAGTTCAATTCAAGCTCCTCTGTATAGTCAAACTGTTTTCACTCGACCTTGGGAATCCTAGATTCGCACCTACTCCAAATTCCACACCTATTCCAAATTTTCCATTAAAATAATCCCTTTCAAAGATTCACAACACATATCTGCATTTTAAAGTCAACTCCAACAGAAACATTTACTTAGGACAGTGATTGTCACACTTTTAGGAGGAACTGGATCTCCTAAGGAGCTAGTTAAAACAAAACTGGGCCTCACCCCCAGAGTTTCTGATTCTTTAAATCCGTGGTGCAGTCCCATAATTTGCATTTCTAACAAGTTCTCAGGTGATGTTGACGCTGCTGGTCCCGGGCAACACTCTAAGAACTACTGATTTAAATATTCCTTTATATTTTAAGAACTGTCGCAAGCTCAAACAGCTGTCACTCTATCCTAGGGGTGGATCTTAACTCGTACTTGTTAGTGAGCGATCTATGATTCATTCTTACAGGTGAGGAGGAAGAAATAAGCTAGTGTTTGGGATCATCAAAATTCTGAAATATTGGGAGTAATTCTGGAACAAGGTCAAGGCTGGTTAGGAAGAACAGGAAACGGAGGATAAAAGAAAGTCTTACACATTTTAGCGTTTATAAGAAAGCCCTCTAAACATATTACTTGATCGTGAAAACTGTCTGTTCTTCCCAGAGCACTCTCCTGACAGCATTGCCCAGCGCTCCAACAAAACTCTGCCAATCAGTGTCAAGACAGTCTTGCCAACCCCACAGAAGCAGGCGATGGGCAGGGTTTCCCACAGCAACACCTAAAAAGGGCTGGGTCTGGAGAAAAGCTGAACTCAGATTTGAATTTGAAATGAATTTTCCCACCTCCGTCCCCAAGTCAGCGCACTTAAGGAAAAGAATCACACCCTGAAAACACTAGGAAAGGCTGCAAAAGCTTATTTTTGCGGATCAAGTGTGCTGAACAAACTGCACTGGGGAAGGAAGACGACCAAAAAGATGCAAAGGTGGCCAACAGGTGCGCGAGCTGTTTAGCAAAGATCCTGGGAGTGCTGCTCAACTGGGCCGGGGGACAGAGGGCGGGACAGGCCGACAGAAGCGTCAGGGTCCGCAGCCCTGGTGGGGATGGAGATGAGGGGCGCCGAGGAGGGAGAGCTTTGAGAGCCCGCTGGGGGCGCCGCTTCGGCGGCAGAGGGGCGCCGCAGGCTCGCTCCTCACCTGGTTGAGCTCGTTCTCAGCTGCAATTCGCAGCTTCGGGTCGATGGTGCCCTTCAGCGCCTGGATGATCCGGTTGAGGTCCATCTCCCCGGGTGGGGGCTCCGCGGCCCCCGGACCAGTAGGCCAGACTGCAGCTTTAGTTTCCTTTTTACTCTCTCAGCCTCCTCCTCCGCGACCCCTATACTACCTCACTCCCCACCCCCCGCCACCGTCGCCACCTGCAGCCACTCGCTGCGCCACTCTGACTCCGCGCCCCCTGTCCTCCCTTTTTCCCCCCCACAACTCGCTCTCCATTCACCCTTTTACGACAGCCGGTGGGAGGCGGGAGAAGTCAGAAGAGGAAGCGGAGCCTCCTTTACGGCGGCCCCTTCCCCCGGGCGTGAGGTTATAACCCGCTCCCGCAGGCGGCCACCATGTATATATATATATATATTTATTTTTGAACCAGAGTACTAGGATCTTTGGGTACCACATTAAAACAAGACGAATTCAAAGATCTACCATATGACCCAGCGATTCCACTGCTGGGAAAATACCCAGAGGAATGGAAATCATCATGCCTAAGGGATATCTGTACTCCAATGTTTACTGCAGCTCTGTTTACAATACCAAGAGCTGGAACCAGCCCAAATGTCCCTCATCTGATGGCTGGATAAGGAAACTGTGGTAAATCTACACAATGGAATACTACTCTGGTATAAAAAAGAACGAAATACTACCATTCGCAACAACATGGATGGACTTAGAGAAAATTATATTAAGTGAAACGAGTCAGGCACAGAAAGAGAAATACCACGTTCTCACTTATTTGTGGGAGCTAAAAATAAATAAACACAAAAACAAATAATGCGTGAGGGGGGAAGAAGACAGAATAACCACAAAAATTCCTTGAACTATTTATGAAAAGTGAACAGATACGATGGGGGGGGTGGGAACGGGTAAAGGGGCGTGAAAATCAACTACAATATATTTTGAGAAGTAAAAGAAAAAAGACAAATTCAATGCAGGTTAATATGAAAGAACTCACAATCTGGTAGAAGAGACAAATATAAACAGAAAAAAATATATTTACAGAGTGTGGAAACACAGAGGTCAGAGAAACTAACTATATGCCTGAGTTTCCAAAAAATGTTCAGACCCTCTAAGAAAAGTAATGAAAAGAAGGGTTATACCATTTCCATCCACTTGGCCCCACAATTTCAATGGCATAAAAATATTATGGAGCTAATATGAAGGAGTTCTAATTACATTTGGTAAAGAAAATGACTTTGGGAGAACAGCTGAGAAGATGTAATCTTTTCAGGAGCAGCTCATCACGACTGGTTCAGTTAACTGGGTTCAATCAAGACAGTAGAAATTATATGGCAGAAAAATTGGCTCCCCAAAAGCTAACCCCTCAACTGGGTACAAAAGTGCCTGGCAATAAACTTAACATGTCTCTGATTGCTTCCACTAGTCCCCTCTTTAATCCATTATCCACACTGCTTCTGAAAGGTTAATACTGTCATGTCTCTTCCCTGATGATTTCCCATCGATTTCAAGATAAAATACAAACTCCTTAGCAATACAGGCTCTTATAATGCCTTTCGTCTCCACACTATTTCACCAACCAACTCTCTTGGACCTTATGATTATCTAGAACTCCTTTACCTCTGAAATCTTAATTCCAATATCCTCTTTTCTAATTTGAACATTTTCTTCCACTTCTCTCAGTAATTCTTCACCTGTTCTCCAACCCAGTCACTACTTCAGTTCTCCTTAGTATATCCATTCCCAACTACACATCTTTTTCGGCTATTGAACTCCCAATTCAATTTCTCAAGTCTGCCCTTGACTCACTGTGCAAGCTGACACCACTACAAGTATGTGTTGTTTTGTTTTCTCAGACTCAATGATGCTATTCCTTGTCTTTAATCAGCACCATCTTCCATTCCCTCAGCTGCTGTTCCAATCCTCAGGACTCTTTTCAAGCTCTCTACCCCTTCTTACAGAGCCCTGCAAAGATGAGCAAAGCCATTAGGCTCAACTCACGCAACCACGAATTAATCTCTGCTTACCCCTATTCACCTCCTTCCCTCCAATCTGAACCCAATCCTCTCCCATCTCCTCCATGACCCTGTTCCATAAATCTCACCTCTCTTCTATACACTTTTCATTAAAATAAATTTTGGGTATTACGATGTGCTCATTATTGACAATTTATAAGATTTTTTCCTCTATTTTCAGCCTCTTTCTCTCCACTGATTCAACTTTTGCCTGAAAACATTTCCCCCAGTTAAAAAACAATCTTTCTTCAGTAATGGTCTCTAATTATTGATCGTTCTTTTTCACTTTTCATTCCAAAGAATGGTTTTCATTAATTGTGTCTATTTCCTTCCTATTCATATTTCAACCAGCTATCTCCAGGCTTCTCCCCTCATTTCCCACTAAAACAATCAAGCAAAGATCAACACTGATCACTTTAGATACCAAATCCAAGAAACATTTTTAGTTTTCATCTTAAATTGTCTCTCTGGTATCTGACTTCATATTATATGTTCTTTTCTTAATCTCTTTCCTTTTTTTTTTCTTACAGAATATATCCCTAACCCTCCGATTACTCACTTGATCACCCAGCTTTTTAAAAATTTTTAAATTTTATAATTGACATATTGATTGTACATATTTATGGGGTACAGAATTATATTTCAATACTTGTATACCATGTATGATGATCAAATCAGGTAGAGCATATTCATCACTGCAAAAAAATTATCATTTCTTTATGATGAGACCGTTTGGGCTACTCTCTGCAGGCCAATTGAGAACATACAATAAATTATTGTTAATCATGGCTGCCTAGCACTACTGTATACCACTAGAACTTATTTTTCCTATCTAGCTGTGATTTTATATCTATTAGCCAACCTTTCCCTAACACCCTCCCCCCTCCTTTTCCCAGCCTTTAGTAACCACAATTCTACTCTCTACTTCTGTAAGCTCAACTTTTTTTTCAGCTCCCATGAGTGAAAACATACGGTATTTATCTTTCTGTGCCAGATTTATTTCACTTAACCTAATAGCTTCCATGCTCATATATGTTGCCAATCACCCAACTCACACACTGGTGCTTCTCAGAACTCTGTCCTTAGCCCTCTTCTCTTTCTCATCTACCTATTCTGCTTGAGTCATTTCAACCACATATATATATATATATATATATATATATATA
>NW_007726484.1:94103-98271 GCF_000696425.1 Galeopterus variegatus
TCCCTATATGGGATCCGAACCCGTGGCCTTGGTGTTATCAGCACCGCACTCTACCGAGTGAGCCACGGGCTGGCCTTTATATGATAATTTTAACCATCAATTTAACAAAGATAATTTATAAAACTGGTTCTAAGATCTCTTTCCTTAAACTAGATGTATCTAAATACCTACTATGTTTCTACCAGACTATATCCCCCAAGTCACTTAAGGCACATGTCTAAAACTGAACTCTGGTAGCACTACAGAAGGTAATTTGGAGAAGGGAGAGACTTGATGCAGTTATTACAATAATGTAAAAGGAGAGATCAGAAATAGTGACACCACCAAATGCTAATAAATATGCAATTACCATATGACCCAGAAATTGCACTCCTGAGCATTTGTCCCAGGGAAATGAAGACTTGTGCTCATACATAACTTGTATGTTGAGTGTTTATAAAAGCTTTATCATTATAGCCAAAAACTAAGAACAACCCAAATGTCTTTAATGGGTGGTGAAATAAACGATGGTACATCTATGCAACTGCACAACAAAAAGGAATATACAAGCAAAAAGCTGGATGAATCTTCAGAGAATTCTGCTAAGTGAAAGAAGCCAATCTCAAAAGGTTGTGTATTATCTGATTCTATTTATATAACATTCTTAAAATTAAAAAATTAAAGATCAGTGGTTGTTAAAGTAGAAGTAAGGACAAAGTAGTGGGTGTGACTATAAAAAGGCAACATGAGGGCTTCTTGTGATGATTGAAGTGCTGTATCTTGACTGTATCAATGTCCATATCCTGGTTATATTGTACCATAGTTTCGCAAAATGTTACCACTGAAGGAAACCATATAAAGGGTATGTGGGATCTCTCTGTAATACTTCTGTATTATTAACTGCATGTGAATCTAAATTATCTCAAAATAAAAATGTTAACTGAAATACATAATTTAAAAGAGCCAGTGTTCCCACAAAAACTTTGTATGCTTTAGGCACATTCAGTGAAGACAAGTTACTAAAGAACCGTGCTGTCAAAATAGCGGTGACCGAGACATCAAAAGATCAGGAAAAAAACCATAAGCTCTATTTCTTTACAAGTGTTTTAAAATGGCTTGCCCTAAACTGTAACTTATGTTTAACTTATGTATGGCTCACTGTTTATTAGTTCTCTTTATTACTCTACATAATATGAGAGGATTTCTATATTTGATACTCTTGCCTTGCTTTAGGTAGAATTTGAGCTACCTACATTGTCTTCATGGTCTGCATATGCCTCACCTCAAGAGCTTTTGTGAGGATGAAATGAAATAAGCACAATGCCCATGGGACATGCTCAATAAATATTATCATTGTAGCCTTTTTAAAGAGAGACAAGAGACCTATTCAAACTTTAATGAGACATAGTGAGATACAGTCTCACACTATGCCTGGTACATAAACAATCCATAAATACTATCTGAATGAGTAAATGAACACATGTGAAAGATAAGGGGTCTGAAACAGGACCCCTTATACCCACAGTAGGAATGCAGGTAAGAAAGATATGAGACATTTCACAGGTAGGATCAACACAAAGTAGTGACAGATTAGATACACAAAGTAAAGGAAGTCAATAATTTTCAAGTTTCAAGTTTTGATGACCTTTGGAAGTTATTAACCAGGGAAAACATAGTAGTAGATTTTGGAGGAAAGATTAGTTTGCCTTTGGACATGTTGAACTAGAAGTGCATATAGTTTATACAGCTAAAGATTCCAGTGAACAATTAGAAATCCACAACTGGCACTCACAAAAGAGCTGGGTGAGGAGGCAGGAAGCTATGGCAGGGGAAGAGAAAGTATAAAGGAATGGAGTTAGAGAACTGAGTCATCTGTGTATATAGGATACTTGAAACCATAGAAGTGGATGGGATTACCCTAAAAATATAGCATAGAGAATAACTGGCATGATTAAAGCTCAAGTTACAGAAAGTAATTTTTACTCCAAGCACTGCCACTGGCATTTTTTGAGATTTAACACTGTAGTCATCTAAGTGAAATATCATACAGCTGTCCTCCCCATCTGTTAGAAGCAGCTCATGTGCTGGTCTATGTTAGTAAGCTTGAATCTAGTCCATATGGTAAAGGGCCAAAAAAAAAAAAAATTACATTGCATAATGTTGAATATACTAATTACTCTGATTTGAGCATCACATAATACCTACAGGTATCAATATTTAACCCTGTACCCCAGAGACATGAACAATTATGTTTCAAAATATAAAAAAAAAGAAAATGGAAGTTAAAAACCACTCCATCAAAATTCCTGTGGTTTAATAATGCATCTTTTAAACCATGTTAAATAATCTGTAAATTACTGATATAAAGTTTGTGATTAAATACCTCACTCCAAAAGTGTCCATAATGGAAGAGCTCTGCATCAGAGCACTTGAAATACATGCAAGAACATATACAAGAATACTTCAACACAACAATCACAATTCCTTGAACTTGTTAAGACAAGTGAACAGATTTGACAGTGGGGAGAAGAAAGGAGGGGGGAAAGAGGAACAGGTAAAAGGTCATGAAAATCAACTACAATGTATACTGAGAAGTTAAAATTTTAAAAAAAGAATACTTCAGGGCCAGCCCAGTGGCACACTCGGTAGAGTGCGACGCTTGGGAGCGTGGCGGCGCTCCCGCTGAGGGTTCGGATCCCATATAGAGACCGGTCCGCTCACTGGTTGAGCGCGGTGTGGGCGCGACACCGAGGGTTGTGATCCCGTTGCTGGTCGCGGTATGGGTGCAACACCGAGGGTTGCAATCCTGTTACTGGTCACAAAAAAAGAAAAAAAAAAAGAATACTTCAAAAAGTTCATGGAAAAATAGAATTGAAAGACAATACAAACCTTTCCATAAACTTTTTGAAGTAACCTCACATATACATGATATACCTGTAAGATCTTTAGTAGTTTGTTAATAGAAGTCAATGGTAATTTCCTTTAAAATGGCACATGTAACCAGAAGCCTGAGTAGACTTGCCTAAAAGAACATGACGGGCCTCCCAGTAAAAGAAGAATTTTTTAAAGAAATAAAAATCAGTGATTTATAAGCTAAAATAATAGGAGGGGAAAGCAGTGTCACAAGGTTTCTGAAAAGAAACCAGAAACTTAATTCTCCAGAGGCTATAATGGTAGTGGTGGTGTGAAGCAAGAAAAGCTAAATTTAGTAGTATTAAATAGCACAAAAGAAGAAATATTTACTTTTCAAATTTTTTCTTCAAAATGTTTCTTCATCTCTTCAGGCTTTCCACATTTTACATTAAATAAGGAGCCATCCCTTGCCTCAGCTTTAGGACCTATGAGAAACTATAGCTTATAACAACAGCCTCAACTGAGCCCAGTTTGTACAGTTCACAAAGTGTATAAACAGCTTGCCATAGCAAAGTTGAGTAGTGCATCAAAACCTTACGTGTGTGTAAGACAGCAGTGGATAATATGGTGAAGGCAGCAGCACTAGAGAAATAAAGTAGAAAACAGTACTGTAGGACATATTACACTGCATTTGGACTTGGGAAAGCTAACTCTGGCTTGGGCACTTCTGCTAGTAGCCTCAGAAAGCCAATCTCTAAGAGTCTCCATTTTCTTATCCCCTAAAACAGTTATCTAACTCACCAGGACCATTGTGAGAATCAAATAAGATTACATACATGCCAGCACTTTGTAAATTATGAGTGAAATGCAAATATTATTGAAAAGTGAATGGTAGAACTCCTTTATGGTAGAACTCATCCATGTATCTTTCCAGGCTTAATGATAATTAAAACAAACCCTCAAACTCTGTTCAAGACAAGGCAGTGCAGGTACCATTGTAATCTACATTGTATCTTTTACTTTAAAATTTTTAACAGAAAGTAGTATGTACACTTCAAGTTCTACAGTAAGATTCAGAATGAAAAGTAAAAGTCTTCCTCTCTCCTACAAACCCCAAACCCCTTCCTTAAAGTCAACACTACCAAGTTTCTCATACATCCTATTAGAAAAAAAAAAAAAAATTCAAGTAATCAGAGATGCATGCTTTCAAAGATTTTCACCCAAATGAGATATTGTACACTCTGCTCTTTACTTTTTTTTTTTTTCCTTTTTTGTCTTTTTTCCATGTCCGGCAACGGACCGCAACCCTCAGTGTCGCGCCCGTACCGGACTGGGA
>NW_007726484.1:98281-151895 GCF_000696425.1 Galeopterus variegatus
CCCAAGCGGCGCACTGTAGCAGTGCGCCACCGGGCCGGCCCTTTACCTTCTCTTTTGACTTCTTTAACTACTTCCCTATTGATGGGCATCTAGGTTGTTTCTCCAGTCTTTGCTATTATACTTAATTCTATACAAAATATCTTTACGCATGTATCTTGGCATAATTCCAAAACCATTTGAAGGGTAAATTCCTAGCAGTGGAATTTCAAAGCCAAAAGCACGTGTTTTTTTTGAGTTGTCAATTTACCCTCCAAAAATGTTTATTCCCATCTACAATATACGTGTTCATTTCCCCATATGCTTGCCAAAGTATTCCCTTTAAAACTTAACATATGGCTATTGATCTCCGCCCCCCCTTTTTTTCAGGTATGAACTGCCTTCTCATATCCATTGCCCTTTTTAAAACTGATTTCCGGGCCGGCCCGGTGGCGCACTGGAGAGTGCGCCGCTTGGGAGCGCGGAAGGGGTTGCGATCCCGTTACCGGTCAGTAAAAAAAGACAAAAAGGGAAAAAAAAAAAATGATTTCCTCTCACTGCAGGTGGTCTTTTGTGTTACTTTAATATTTCCCTCCAAACAGAAGTTTGGGGGGAATTAATTCTGTGTCAAATTTATCTATCCTTTGACTTCTGGATTTTGTGCCCCACTTAGAATGCTCTTCCATACCCACCACACACTGGCGCCTCCCCCCCAAATTATGCTAATATAAAGCCCAAAGTCAACAAGTCCCACTTTTGATTCAAAGCTTCCAATCATCTTTTTGGTGCCCTATTCTTAAATATCTACAGTCAACCAGTTATCACAAGATTCTGAGCAATACAAATAAGAAACTGGAATAAACAGAAAAAGTGTAGGGAAAAAAAAAACACATGAAGAAAACTTTAAGGAAAAACTTTATCCTTAGAGTAATGAGAAAACAAAGCAATCATGAAACAAGAATAGAATTAAGTATAGATAAGAAACATTGAGATAACAGGTGTACTTAGAAATTTTAATTGTTAGCAGAAATTTAAAACTCTGTAAAAAGATAGGAAGATTAAATTAAAAATCTCCCAATAAAAGAAACTTAGAAAAAAGTAAAAAAATTAGAAAGTTAAAGAACTGGTCTAAAGAGTCTAGTCTTTAAATATAACACTTCCAGATAAAGAGAAGAGAAAAAAGAGGTATGACAGAAACCAAAGAAACAACTCAAGAAGAGATTTTTCTCTGAGGATGAAACTGATGTACTTGATGTGTCTGAACATTTGAATGTCATTCATCTTTGTAGGCCCAGAGTCAGGTACAAATCAGATAACACATATATCTGTAAGACTAAATTAATCATTAGCAAGGTATGGGGTCTAAGAAATAAAATTAATGAAGGAATAATGCTTAAGAAACTTAGAATTAGTGAGCCTAAGTCCTCTGGTATTAATAATGGAGGACAATATTTTATAATCTAGAATTCAACGTCTTGCACTGGTAGCAAATGAACTCTATCTACTAGTAGTCAATATTTGAGACAAACTTATTGCAGCCTAATCACTAAAGTGGTCAATAAGAATACCCCTGAGATAGAATAGCAAGCAGAGGACTTAGACAAATCTAAATGTTTTCATCAAAATTATTTAAGTATTTGGCAGGAGAGGGTAGAAGAATTCATATGGAAAAACTTTCTATATGCCAACAATTATTTCCTCTTATAAATAAAATGTCATCCTAGTTATCACAAGGATCACAACAGAACATCAGATCATTAAAGCTAAGGAGGTAAATTTAACTCTGCAAGCAGGAAAGATTAAAGTATAAAAACACAGTATGTGATGTCAAAGGATTGTAAAAAATATATAGCTATTATGAAGTTGAAAAAGTTGGGAAATAGAGCTATTATAGAGTTCAGAAAAAATGAGATGACTGACAGATGTTACAGGGGACAAGTGACCAAATATCTCAAAAAATATCTTGCTTTAAATACCTGCATTTATTCAAATAATTTTAGAGGAGATAAGAGTCAGTGGCTCGCAGTTCTTGGATATAGGGAGAAATCTAACAAAAGACCAAAAGATTTCAAGTGAGAAAGAAGAACTCAGGGGAAAATCTACTAAATAGAAAACTTACTTTACCTCCACCATCTCCACCTTCACTAAGACAACTAAGTATTTATATATTCAAGTAATTATATGGAATAGTAATTACATAGAATGCCTTTCTACTTCAGTCATCACTATAATAAGATCTTCCCAGTAAAGTATAAGTTGTTCACACAATGTACATAAATGAGCTTTAGATACCTATGGATCCCCACTACATCTCTTGCAAATGTATGTAAACTCTGTGCGTGTGTGTATCTTTCTACAGATATCTGAGCTTTCACTAACCACTTCCAGATCGTCGAAATGTTATTCTGCTTCAAAATGAAAGACCTTATCCATTCGTTCTCATAATATATATCTCTAATAATATCTAGTTCATTGTCTTTATACTTAGCAAATTAGTATTCTCTGCTTCAAAATGAAAGACCTTATCCATTCGTTCTCATAATATATATCTCTAATAATATCTCTAATAATATCTAGTTCATTGTCTTTATACTTAGCAAATTAGTATTACATTTTCAATACTCTCCTAAAATATGACTATTATCATGAGGAGATACACTAGTTAATGAATCTCTTGTTGTTGGACACTTACCTTAAAAAAATATAAAGAGTTTCCCACAATGTTTTAAATAAGCATTGATTGTGTACTAAAGAAAAAGACTAAGCCAAAGACCCTGATACAGTAGAAAACATAATGGCTAGAGAAAGACCCTGTTGAACTTAGTCACCAATTTTTCTCAAACATCTGGTTTTCCCCTCAATCATTTAATCATATTACTGCTTTTCTGTATACTTTTTAGTTTGTGTTATGGACATAAAAGCCATGAACTACTTTACTTAACTAGAATAATAACATCTCTAACTCACAAAGTATCTACCATGGGCTGAAAAATATTCTGTTAAATAGGGAATCACATTACATCCTCTGTATCAAGAACACTCTATGAACATTTAAGACCATGTAGAACTAAACATGGTATAAGGTTTTAACTGGTGAACCCACAGACAGCTCAAAAATATTAACTATAAAAAATGTAATGTTCTGATACCATCTTCCTGAGATTACGTAACACCTCTGAGTGACAATAATAAAAACAGCAAATTTCTGCCTCAGGAGATGATTTGCTTTGATTTGGCTGATGGGTAAAAATGCTCTTCTCCAACCATTAATATATTCTAGAATACTGCAACCAAAATGCTTACTTCTTAAAATTATTCTTTAAAGTACAGTCGGCCCTCTGTATCCATGTCTTCTGCATCTGCAGAGTCAACCAACCGCAGATCAAAAATATTCAGGGAAAACAATGAAAAACAATATAATAAAAATACAAATAAAAAAACAATACCATACAACTATTTACATAGCATTTACATTGTTTTAGGTACTATAAGTAACCTAGAGATGACTTAAAGTATATGAGAGAATATGTGTAGGTTATATGCAAATATTACATTATTTTACATCAGGGATTTGAGCATCCATGGATTTTGGTATCCACAAGGGACCCTGGAACTAATTTATAAGTAACCTAGAGATGACTTAAAGTATATGAGAGAATATGTGTAGGTTATATGCAAATACTACATTATTTTACATCAGGGATTTGAGCATCCATGGATTTTGGTATCCACAAGGGACCCTGGAACTAATTTCCCAAAGATACTGAAGGATGATTGTAATTGAGAAATGAAATACTTATTAAATTATTAGTGAGAAAGATACACAAGCTTAAACTAAGTGTGAGAAAATGTTGTATGTTTAGAATGAACATTAAACTTTGGCAGTGTGACTGCTAGACTGCATAAGACGTGCAGCTGGTCTTGACTTATAACTGTTTGACTTAGGGATTTTTCAACTTTATGATGGTGCTAAAGCCATACGCGTTCAGTAGAAACAATACTTCAAGAACCCATAAAACCATTGTTTTTCGCTTTTGGTATTCAATATTATATGAGATATTCAACACTTTATTATAAAATAGGATTTGTGTTAGATGATTTTGCCCAATTGAAGCCTACCATAAGTGTTCTGAACACGTTTAAAGTAGGTTAGACTAAGCTATAATGTTCAGCAGGTTAGTTGTATTAAATGCATTTTCGACTTAGGATATTTTCAACTTATGATGAGCTTACTGAAATATAACCCCATCATAAGCCAAGGAGCATCTGTATATACACATACATAGAACTACAAAGTTTTCAGGATTAGAAAAAAATAATCACTGCACCAACATTTATTAAATGGTTATATCTCAGGCACTGTGTTAAATCTTTTAGATATTCTTAGCTGAACTTCACAACTGCCCTGGGGTTGATCTATCATCATTCCCATTTTACATCTGGGGAAACAGTTTTTTAAGAGAGAGAGAGACAGACAGACAGAGAAAAATCTTAGAGGCAAAATAACTCGCCCCAAGATGAGCTACTATGTGGCAGAATCAGGACTCAAATGCAGAATTAACTGACCACAGAGCTATGCTTTCTGATGACTTACCGTTTTGCCTACTCAAGTTAAATTGAGAATCTACTAGAAAGCATAAGTCTCACAGATGGTGGACCAGTATTATTACCTGTGTATCTCCTATCGTATCTTGTATTATTTGACATGAATAGGTACCCAAAGATAGTTAACTAAAGGAAGCACGTGCCCTACTGCAAAATAGTAGTATAATTCAACAAGAATGTGTGATTTGGCCCATGGAAAACAGATCAAATGTTTTAATGAATGACATGTCCAAGTATACCACCAGAGAAAAGTAACTCTAGAGGAAATTATTATATATAAAAGTCTTCTTATTTTAAAAAAGTAGTATGAACCCCTGAATAAATAACTAAGAGATATCAGTGATGAATACTAAAAATTAGACATTTTACCTATCAACTAAATGTTTGATCAAATAGGGACAAAGAAGGTGCATGTAACTTTTTTATTGAGGCACAACAAGGCATTGTAACTTGCCTGAACTTGAGGCAGTCAGTTTAGTAAGCTGAATGTTAATACAGTTAAGGATTAAGTGCAAACAATATACATTCACAGCTTGACTAGCAAGGCTACATCACAATTTATAAAGTGCCAGATTAGTGCTAATTGTCATTCAGCTTGAAATTTTTCATCTTGGGAAGGAAAACAAAAAAGTAAGGACATCCTTCTTCCTCTAGGAATGAAAACATTTTCCTAAACCAGTCAGTCATGAGGGCAAGGACTACTTTTCCTTTAATCCCACTAGTTAGAACACCATCCTTCTATTGTCAATTCTGTACTGACTTTCAATCTTGATAAAGAAGATAGCCTGAAAACGTAGAATATTTCCAACTACTTCCATAAATTGCTCCCCTGTGCAAACGTAACCATATCTGGTCTCCCTGGAAGAGCTGAAGAATTGCATGATTGCTAGCAGTTTCATGGTCTGGAGCACCATCATTGGCATAGGCTGATACCAAGACCTCTTCATTCTTCATGAGGTTGACATACAGTGGCACATTCACTGCCAGCTTAAGCATATGAAAAATGAAAACGTAAGTGCCGTTCACAGGGCAATTAAATCTACCAAGCTGAAGATCAAAAGTTTCTCCCAAGTTGTTCAGAAGAAGATCAAACACAATAGGTTGGTCTAAAGTTCCAGGGGCCAAATTAGAGGTTCTGGCTGCTGAGAAGGCAACTCGCATCTGCTGAGGCAGGGGATAGACGTGTACTGGCAGTATGGTGGCTGCTGGATTTGTCACGGGCACATCCACCGGGGTCATGCTACGGGAATCTCCTTGTCCAGAGTCACCACTGTTAAAGGTTTCGTTGTCTCTTTCTGGGCTGCTCACCTGAGAAGAATCACTCCACCCTGCTGTTTTATTAGCAACAGTGAGTTTCTCATAATGAAGCAGTTAGCTTTGAACACAATATTTAACATTAGTCGGCTACTGAAACACAGATAAAGATACATTTTATAGTAAATTCCAAAACAAAAGCAATAAAGTACAGCTAATTATATTTTTCTAGATTTTTCTGGCAATAGGCTTTTCTAATACTATTCTAAAGCCAAAAGGAACCTAGACAATCTAATTGGCTTTTTTTTTTTTTTTTAAGATTAAGACAATATGACTATCCAAAAGGCTGGATAACTTACTACAGTTAAGTTTAGCAAAGTCTAAAACCTAGGTGTGAACACTTTTTACTTCTTTATCTTCCTCCCGTAATTCTCATTCAGTTAATTCCTCAGTAATCAATCTTCTACAAAGTAGTAAATGTAGAAGGACTCAAGAAAACCGATTACGTAAGAGGAACTTTTAGAACTACTAGCCACTCTGCTCAGAAATAAGGTGAAGTCAGTATGAATACTGGCTACTTTCTCAAAAGGAAAAGATTGTTTTCCTATGACAAAGTTAGTTAATCTTCAGTAAACTCTTGATTTTCTCAGTTACACTGTATCTTTTAATAGTTCCATCACATTTAAAAAAGTGTTATAAATATCCTGCTTGTTTCAAGTCACTATGTATTAACTGTTGATTATTCAAATCTATCAATGTAGTGACAACAGAGTAACTAGAAGTACCTTTATTATAAAAACCATCATCCTGAAACATCACATGAAACTATTTGAAGTCAGCAAACTAAATACATAAGATTAAATTATGCTCTGGTATAAAGCAATTTTTTCTTTAAAAAAGAAACCACACTTTTAATTAAATTGACAATTGGTTTCCATAGCCTTTCCAGTGGTCTAATATCTCCCTCAGTACTTCAGAACTATACTTCTACAAACTAAAAACCTCAACAAAATAAATGCTGAAAGCAAAGTGCTCTGGGGAGAACGTGACACAGGATGCAGAAAGAACTATGGATATGTTTTGGGCAAATAAACAGTTAATTACTCTTACCTCTTGAATTTGTCCGAGGACCACCAGATGTCCCTCCTCGTTTATAACACTGCTGGAAATTATCCTAAAATGAACACATAATATTTACCTTGGCACCAAAAATGCAGGGCCATAATTAGTTATTACACAGGATTATTGGCTGGTAAATCTGCGAGATTAAAGTCCTCCTAGTTCTTTATCTGGCCTTCCCCAGCAACCAGAGAAGCTCAGATGTATCCAAACACCAAGAAAAACAAATATAGCAAGGGTAACAGTGGCAATACATGTTTCACCTATTAATTAAACTGACAAATTAAATATGTTAATACTCCCCAAAACAATAAATCATTTAAGAGAACATTATGTAGAAGGCACAATGCTAGGTAATAAGGGAAATTCAAAAATGTGCCATGATCCTCTATCTCTCATCTCAATATAAAAGGACATAATAAAACAAGAACACAGATTTTTTTTTCAATCTTGTTCTATTTATAAGCCAAACTATGTTGGGGTTGGACTTTTGGTGGGGAGGACAGAGGAACTGATAAGAATTATATTGTATAAAGTATTTATTGGGCTGGCTGGTTTGCTCAGAGATTTGATAACACCAAGGTCAAGGGTTCAGATCCCCTTACAGGCCAGCTGCCAAAAAAAAAAAAAGAAAAAATATTTGTTGCCTAGAAATGTGATTCCATATATTAAAAAAAAAAAAAAAAAATGTTCAAGAGGCAGCACTTCAAACTGACTGGAAGAAGCCAGCCTCCATACAACCTATGAAAAGAATAATTACTGGTATAATTATTACATGCAACTACATGCAAAAAAAAAAAAAAAAAAAAAAATATTTGTTTCCCAGAAAAGTGATTCCATAAAAAAAAAAAAAAAAAAAAAATGTTCAAGAGGCAGCACTTCAAACTGACTGGAAGAAGCCAGCCTCCATACAACCTATGAAAAGAATAATTACTGGTATAATTATTACATGCAACTACATGCAAAAAATTTAATCAGGAGAAGAATGTACACAATAAAAATAATAAGTCTCCTACTCCAGACTCCCAATCCCCCTCGCAATAGCCACCATTACTATTAATTTCTCATATTTCCTCACAAGAAAATGTAAAGCAGCACACAAAAATACTGGAATACAGGTGCTAAGAACAGACAGCTTTGTTATTTAAGTCTGTATTAATCAATACCCACCCCCCACACATATAGTCCCTGAGGACCAACTAATAACACCTATTATCTGTATGGCTGATACACATCTGGCACTGTGGTGCTAAGCATTTCTGTGCATTAGTTCATTTCCTCAGAATATCTCATGGAGAAATCCGCACTACCTCTCAGAGTTAGATGAGAAACTAGAGCTCAGAAAGTTTAAGTAACATAACCAAGGTCACATGACAAGTGAACAGGTGAAATCAGGAGTCAAATCCAAGTCATTTAGATTTCAAGGTGTGTTTTTTGTCCCTTTTCAATACTGCCTCTGTGTAGACATCTATCTCATGTAACTATAAGCTCTTCAAGTAGAGGTATTTTTTATGTTACCAAAAGAACTCAGTATAGTACCATATACACACTCAAAGGCTTGTAAAACTTCAGAATTGAAAATACTGATGCAGTATAAACTTGTATCTACATATGACCAATGACAGGAAGTCCCCGAGGTTTGTTAAAGCAGAATGTCTAACATCCTCCTGTCAGGCTTCCATCGTACGTAGTAAAGAAAATCTGCTTAAATCACTTAAATCGGGCACTTAAATCAGAATAAACAAAAAAATAAACTTATTAAAGAAAGGGCTGTCCAGTTAGCTCAGCTGGTTAGAGAGCCACCTTGTAACACCAGAGTCAAGGGTTCAGATCCCTATACCAGCCAGCTGCCCCCCCCCAAAAAAAGGCAGTGGGCAGAGGTCTCTGCTATACTTGATATTTAGGCAAACTAAACTGAAAAGCAATATAACCAGATGCTCCTCGACTTAAGGATAGGTTTATGTCCCAACAGACCCATCACCAGTTGAAAATATCCTAAGTCAAAAATGCATTTAATACACCTAAACGAAAAAACATCATGGATTAGCCTCACATACCTTAAATGTGCTCAAAACACTTATATTAGCCTACAGTTGAGCAAAATTGTCTAACACAGACTGTTTGATAATTAGGTATTGAATATCTCATGTAACTTACTGACTAGTGAAAGTGAAAAACAGAATGGTTGTATGAATACTTGAAGTACAGTTTCCACTGAATGTGTATTGCTTTGGCACCACTGTAAATTGCTTTGGCACCAAAGTCAAAAAATCACTAAGTGGAACAATCATTGGTAGGGGACTGTCTGTAGTAAAGTCAAGTTCATGGTCTCTGGAGTTAAGAAACTCACATTCTAATCTTAGTTCTACCATTTAGTTGCCAAGTGACCTTAGACAAGTTATTTAACCTTTAAACCTGTTCTCTTATAAAGTAGAGTGATGAATGAGTTCATACAAACCACGTGATGAATAAAGTCATTAATACCTTCTAAGTTCCACATAACTGGCAGTCATCATTTATACTCTTTGGGCAACTGGAAAAGCTTCAACTCTCCATAGGACTTACAAGCAGTTCTAAAACTAAGAGTACACTTCTACAGAACAAATTATGACTATGCTATAGCTTAATCACCAATTTAACATCGCCTACTTACCACACCATTTAACTATGACAACTACTTTTACTTACCCTTTGGGAATAAGGTGTTCCAGGATACTCTCTAGCTTGGAACTGCAGCTGGCTATAATTTCCATTGGAAATTGAAGCAGGTCCTCTATAAGTATCAAAACCTAACAAACAAACAAACAACTTACATAAATTTATGGGCAAAATTACACTAAACTTTCTAATATTCTAATTCTATATCACTTTAAAAGTTAAAGTGATCCTATTATGCTATCATTACTGATATGCCTTCTTTAAGCAAACTCTACTAATATTGCTTCCACAGTAAAACATATTTTTAAGCCAAGTTTAGAAATTTACTACTGCTAGAATGCAGGTGGAGGTTGGGAAGGAGCAGTGGTAGGGCAATTAGGTACTTACAACCTCTCTTTAGAGTATTTTTTGCTAATACCAAGCAGTAACTAGGAACCATAATGATCACTTAAGAAAATATCATTATCACAGTCTCAAATTCTATGTTCTTCTCTGTAGTATAGTCTGACAGACAACTAGAAATTGGGCAATGTCTAATTATGACATATTTTTAGCAGAGTTAAGTCAATTAACAAAAGAAGGAAACTACTCAAATATGAAAAACAAAATTCATCCCTAGAAAAACAAAATGGTTGATCTTTCTACTTCAGTAAGTCACAGGATCAATCTGCCCTTAATACAGAAGTTAGTTCCTCTTTTCTAGAGAACAGATGTATTAAAAATACTCTATTATCTACAAATAGGGAATTTTCTACTGTTATAAATGGCAATGACAAAAGAGAACAAGGTAAGGTAAAAATGGTTCAAGTCAGATAAATATATAGACAAAATAATTCAGTATAATGAAATTTTATTCAGAGCATACCTTTATAACCACCAGGGGACCGATAGGAATTGGTTAGTAATCTCCCACCACGGGTACATCCTCTAACAGATCCCCGGCTATTGACAAAAGGCTGGGTAGGTCTTGGAAATACATTCGTCTGTGCTGGGTAAAAGGCAAGGCTACCATTGCTTACTTGAAGAGTTCCATCAGGATGATAATTTGCTGCTTAAGTAAATATTTTTAGAATCCAAGAGTTAAACAGTAACAAAAGGTACAATACTTTTTATACTTATAAGCCGATATACAGCAAAACCTTTAATATAATTTTCTCCCTTTTAAAAAAAAGAATCCAAGAGTTAAACAGTAACAAAAGGTACAATACTTTTTATACTTATAAGCCGATATATAGCAAAACCTTTAATATAATTTTCTCCCTTTTAAAAAAAACACAGGAGATACACAAGTATGTGAGTATTTACATACATAAAATGGTATATTATTCAGTATTACAAAGGAAGGAAATGTGACACATGGATAAACCCTGAAGACATTATGCTAACTGTAATAAGCCAGTTCCAAAAGTACAAATATTGTATGATTTCACTTATATGAAGTACCTAGGGTAGTCAAATTCATAGAGTCAGAAAGTAGAATGGTGGTTGACAGGCTGGAGGGAGAGAAGGGGGAGTTAGCGTTAAATGGGTACAGAGTTTTGGTTGAGGAAGATGAAAAGGTTCTGGAGATAAATGGTGGTGATGGTTGCACAATTTGGATGAACTTAATGCCAAAGAACTGTACAGTTAAAAATGGTTAAAATGATCATTTTCATGTTATGTATATTTTACCACAATTTTTCAAAAAAATAGTCTAAATATTCCAGGTAAGGGAGTAAAAGAAAATGAATTCTAATTAATACTATAATTGAGGAAGCATGAGACAAAAACATCCTTTATGTAACTCACCTGCACTATCTCTCAACAGTACAGGTGAGAATAGAATCATTTGTGGCTAGGTCCAAGGATTTACATTTACTACCTCTTCATCATCTGATTATTCAAGTACCCAGAATGCTCAATTCACTTGCTCAGGATTAAGTTTTAGAAAACTCAATAGGTGTCTGAAATATCAACACTAAAAATCTACAAATTCTTCTTACGTTAAGAAATAAGTACAAAGTTGCCTATTCTTTCATGATTCAGAATAGATCATTTGATGAAAGATCAAAATAGTCTCCCATCTTTAAGCAGATAGTACAATAAGAATACTAAGTTACATCTTCACATTAATCAATGTGAAGGAAGCAAAGAGAAAAGGCCAGATAACTATTTGTCTGTGATAAAAGGGTTACTGTTTTCAAAACCTTCATAAAAGCAGCTGGATAGTGCCTATTTACTTCAATCACTGTCTATTGTAATCAAAGCAAGCAGATTTAAAAATACAACCATACTTCAAGGTTAAATCAACCATCTAAGTTCTACCTCGACAAAAGTTAAAATTAATAAGTGAGCTTACCTGAATAAAGGAAAAGGCATTAGGTGGTTACTAGTCAAGAAAGAACTTCAAAAGTGTCACTACAGACTTGCTTTCTTTTTTTTTTATTTTACTTCTCGAAATACATTGTACTTGATTTTCATGCCCCTTTACCCACTCCTCCCCACCCCCCTAAGACTTGTTTATTATTCAATTCACTGTCATCTAAGTCTTCAAAATATCATATGCAAAGATCTTACCAGTATCTTGAGAAAGAACAGTTTGTTCCACATGTATAGCTGGTAGCTGGCACTGGGGTGGCGTCTGTGTACTTGCTGTAGTAAAACTTTGATTGTAGCCAGGTGAATAAGGGGATTCTTTTATTTCTTGATCTTTCCGTGGAGGCAGAGGTGCGTTAACATTAAATACCTTAAAGACAGGGTACATTGAGTCATTCATGAAGTTTCATAAAAAACGCTTACGAGTGGCATCCCGCAAAACTTTACAATATTCAAAAACTTCTGTTTGGTTGGCAAAGGACTTGAACAGACATTTCTCCAAAGAAGATAAATGGCCAACACACGAAAACATGCTCAACATCATTAATCATTAGGGAAATGTAAATCAAAACCACACGAGATACCACTTCATACCCATTAGGATGGCTATTATCAAAAAGACAGAAAATGTTGGCAAGGATGTAGAGAAATTGGAACCCTCATGTACTGCTGGTAGAAATGTAAAATGGTGCAGCCACTGTGGAAAACAGTATGGTGGTTCCTCAGAAAATTAAACATAGAATTACCATATGACCCACCAATTCCACTTCTGGGTATATACCCAAAACGATGAAAAGCAGGAAAATAAATCGATATTTGTACTCCCAGGTTCACAGCAGCATTATGCACAATAACTAAAAGGTGGAAACAACCCAAGTGTCCATCAACAAATGAATGGATAAACGAAATGAGGTATATACATAATATGGAATATTATTCAGCCATAAAAATGAATGAAATTCTATACATGCTATAACAAGGATGAACCTTGAAAACATTATACAAAGTGAAATAAACCAGAAAAATATTATATGAGGTACCTAGAATAGATAAATTCGTAGCAACATAAAGTAGAAAAGAGGTTACCAGGGGTTGGGAGGAGGGAGAAATAGGGAGTTGTTTAATCAGTACAGAGCTTCTTTTTGAAATGATGAAAAAGTTCTGGAAATAGTGGTGATGGTTGCACATTGTCAATGTACTAAAGGCCACTGAATTGTATACTAAAAAATGGTTAAAATGGTAAATTTTGTCTTATATATATTTTACCACAGTAAAAAACAAATAAAACTTCTGTGTGATTCCTGTTGAATTTATACCCAAGAGCAAAAGTTAATCTTCCTGCTATTATGCTATCACAATAACACTTACTAAGAATGAAAGCTATTTAGGGGAAGAGGGCCCTTTTTCAAAAACTAAAGATGAACGAAATAATTTACCATTTACTGAATTTTTAGTATGTGGCAGGCAATGACCTATCCAAACCCTGGCCATGCTTTATAAAATAGCACTTCTACTACTCTCTAGCTTCTTTATTCTGCTCAATTTTTTCTTATACCACATACCACCTGATAAATGAATATTTTCCTCTCTGGCACTTGTATCGCCATAATAAAATGTAAGTTTCTTGAGCATAAAGACTTTTCTTTTTTTTCACTGCTACAACCCCACTGATTAAAAACAGTGCCTGGCTTCAGTTATATGTTTAATAAATAAATGAGTGAGAACCAATCTGAACTGGATAGGATTCAAACAGACAGAGAAGACAAACTGGCATGAGCAAAAGGTATTGTAACAAGAATGTACATGGTGGCTCAAGGGACTAGTCTGGCAGGTTATACCAGACTTCAAAAGGTATTGAGTGTCAGGCAAAGGACTCAATCTCATTCTGCAATGAACCACTGTTCACTTTTAATTAGGCAAAAGAAAAAAGTAAAATCAACATGGCAATACTGTGCAGGATGAACTGACAGGTAAATAGTGAAAGCAAGGAAACTTTGTTCTAACTGACCAAGCACAAGGTGATAAAGCGAATGAACTCAGGTGTCTAAATTCATCAGCTATCTCCCTGCATAGCTTTCCATTGCTATGTGCCTGCTTTCCATTGCTGCTGACTAGCCCTACCCCACTACCATCACTCCAATGTCTTGATGGGACATTAAGCACTATCAGGAAAGGTAATTATTGGCTAAGGTTTGCTTTTGTTTTCTGAAGAACTGCTTTATATTAGTCTGTGTTTAGAGAATAAATATACAAATCTAGCTATAATATTACCTTTAAAAAGTTTTAAACTACAATTTGTAGAGGAATACATAATTTAAAACACCAAACAAATCTGAACAAATCTCCAAGAACCAGCATGAGATCAGAATGAAATCAAATAAAAGTTTCACCAATGATAGAACACCCAGGTATGTCCTGTATTTCAGGTTACTGGTGCTATGGAACAATAGTGTGGTATTAGCAAAGGTTAGTATTATTAAGCTGTTGCTAGAAAACTACGTTTCTCATTCACATATTTCATTTGTTTAATATGGGTCTTCAGCTTTGCCTGCTACTAACTTTCAGTGACCAAACAATACTCCAATAAAAACTCATTCAAAATTCTAGAGACTTTGGATTTAATACTCTTCTACCACAAACAGTATTTCCACTGGACAAATGTAAATCTGCCAGCCCAAATAAGAGTAACATAAAAGGCAAATTTGTACACATAGTACTCAATAATAGATGTATGAAAAACAATAGCTTTTAACAGGAATAATGAACTGCAATCATCATTCATGTTTCATACTCACTGTCTGCATGGCTTGAAAGGGTGCTGTGTTAATGGTTACTGAATTACTACTTGCTGGAGGTGACTGGAAGCCCTGTTCAGAGCCCTTTGACATGGGAGGATTTGGAGAAGCTAGTGAAGACAGTTGCTTGCTTGGGGGAACTGCTGCCTGGGGAGGAGAAATGCAGCATCAGCCAGTCACCTGCCATGTAACAAGCAGTTAACTTACACTAAACCCCAAACCGGCGTAAGTCAGCAAGTTCTTTAGGATGACATTTGGACACAGGAATGCAAAAGAATAGCTTTTGCTTACAATTTCAAATCTCAACTGCTGAGGGTGCACACTAGTATTTGCTTTGCACAGCTTGCTGACTAAGTGAAAGAGTCTTACTAATAATCAGTCTAACAGATGAGGGGCTGGACTTTTTATGAGCACCTAGTCCTTTTTAAACCCCAAAATGGTATTTTCCAGCTAATATTATTCCAAACTTATCACAGAATTGGACTTAAGAAAAACCTTGGGTTAGTTGCTTAGTAAGAGTTAATTTTTCTCTATTTTAAATCAGCTGCCTGAAAAAGAAAATCAACCCTGATCGAATTTAAACAATCCTTATCTAAGGGGACAAGCAAGCTCCTGACATAACAGAATATAAATTCAAAGGCTTAAAAAGATACTAAAAACCAATCCCAATGAGATTATAAAGCAGACAGCTGTGAGTCACTTCATAACAATCACTTCTTCCTCTTCTTAAAATGAGGAGCCAAGTAATTTCAATTTAGACCAAGTAAGTGCCATAAAAACTATCATTTATGTTTTCTTATATTTTATAATGAATACATATTCTTGTGTTTTTGTTTCTGTTTTTGTTTTTGGAAGCTGGTCAGTACTGGGACCTGAATCCTTGACCTTGGTCTTACAAAACCATGCTCTAACCAACTGAGCTAACTGGCCAGCCCCTCTGCCTACATATTCTTGCATAAGAGTTACCACCAAAAATAAAACCCAATAGTTGCTAAATTACCCCCCAAAACTCATCCTATCCTATGTCTATCTCAAGGATTTACTCAAATTTAGTAAAAACTATAACTTAGCACAAACATAATACTGTCAAAATTCTCTTGACAAAATTAGCCAAAAACAGACCGTAACTCATTCCAACTCAGGTCAGTGATAATATTAACACTATAAATAGTCTTCAGTTATATGAATAAAATATTTTTCTAAGGATTCCTTCAGTTTAAATATAGTGAGAAACCTGACCTAATCCTACCTAAAACTTTTCACTTTTTTATTAAAAATTGACATATTTATTGCATTAAATAAGGTAATTTAAATTTACTTATATGCACTACTTACATTTACTTATATGGCAAAGCCACAATAAAGTTACCTGTATAAGTTCCAGGACCATAACATCTATAGAAAGCAATACATTAGTAAAGTATAAATGTTACATCATTCAACTGATCATGCTTGTAAAGTCATAAGATAAGCTGGTTCTACTATTCTTTAAGACAGAAAAGAAATGAAGACAATTAGTCTTTTATTACCTCAGGAGTCTCTGAGGTCATAAACTCTGTTTCAGATCCCGAAGAAGCCTGATCAGTAGAAACCAAGCAAGCATTTGAGCTACAAGTAACTGGAGAAGAAGCAGCCTAAACACAGGAAGATATAAAATATTGTAAAAGGCACATTTTGTTCACTTTATATTTCTTGGGCTCTGAGCTTCCTAATATGTTAAGTCTTACTAGTGCCAGGTACTATTCTAAACAAACACTTTACACATATTGATACTGTTAAGCCTAACAATAATCCTGTGAAGTAGATACTACTATCTCCTTTTATTGACAATCAGGCAAAGGCAAAGAAAGGTTAAGGAATGTACCCAAGATCACACTAAAATTAAGTGGCAGAGCTGAGATTCAAACCCAAGCAGCCTTCTACACCACCTTTCCAGGCCTTCACCAAAACTACACATCTAATCCCCACCTTATCAAGATTCTTGGTCCTGGAAACCTGGGGCCAGATTTTCAATCTGACACTTAATAGTATTCATTGAAGATGAGTTCAGGCCACATTTAACACTGTGGGTGCAAGTCTGCCAGAGATCATAATAACTAAACTTTTACAGTAAGTGCTTTCGGTGTCTTAAAGAGGTAGGTAGAAGTATAAATAGGAAGGAAAAGCTCTACATAAATCAAAATGACACCAAAATTCTAACGAAAAGTTAAAGCTAATACTACATAAAAAGCATAGTAGGAACTAAAGCCATGACAACTGTAACCAATAAAAAACTAAAAGAGTGGCTAGAGGTCCTGAGACAGGAGTCCAGGGGCCTCACCCCTGCCCACCCCTGCCCATAACCAGGCCAGCTGTGGACCAGCCCCAATCCCCTTCCCCTCTCCCCGCTAACATCTTAGAATGTACTTCCTAAAAAAAAAATCTAGCTTCACAAATACCTGCTTCAATAAAATAATCACACCACTTAATTTCCTGACCCAACTACCAAATTAACAAAAAAAATTTTTTTTAATGAAACATAAAAGAGTGCCTAGGAAAGAATTCTATGCCACAATAGATATTAGACTATAAAGAGACACACCCATAAAAATCCACTAATAGCAAGGTCTAAAGTGTCAGTGAATCTTCTCCTTTTACCTAAATGCTTCTATGTGGTTCTCAAGTAGTAAAATAGGTGAATTAGAAACTAATGAGTGGTTGGGCCGGCCCCGTGGTGCACTCGGGAGAGTGCGGTGCTGGGAGCGCAGCGACACTCCCGCCGTGGGTTCAGATCCTATATAGGACTGGCCGGTGCGCTCACTCACTGAGCACGGTGCGGGCGACTCCAAACCAAGGGTTGTGATCCCCTTACCGGTCACGGAAAAGACAAAAAAAAAAAAAAAAAGAAACTAATGAGTGGTAACCAAACATCTAAGAAGTTGTGTTCAGGGACCTTCTAGGAGGGGCTATAATGATATGCTGCTTCTCAAGGAGAGTAGGAATCAAGTTTTTAAAAGATCTCTAGGGAAAAATTTTTTTTAAATCCTTTGGAACATTTTATATACCTAAATAAAGAGGCATAATTTAGATCTGACCAAAATATTAGAACTATTATGAGATTATTGTGTTTCTAAAACCAGGCCTTTTTTCTGGCTCTCATTAAAATGAGACAACTGCCCCCAAAAAAGTGGGACTGGTTGTTGTGGGGACATAACTAACGCTATTGCTAAGGGAAGATTCACAGATGCTGAGTTAAGGCAGCATAGGCCACTAGATAGTTAAGCTTTAAAAGACTTAAATTTTAGTCAAAAGGTTCATTTAACAAAACATATAAAGACACTTTCTTTACATTAGCATTTATTTAGAAGTTGCAACAGTTCTTGCTTCCAAATGATGCTCTTTAAGTAGACAAACTGAAGGCAGTTTCAGTACTGGTGATTAAACATTATGTTAAAGACCAGTGGTTCAAAAAACAGATATGCAGATTCACTCAGAAAGTTTATTAAAAATATAAATGCCTTGGGGCCAGCCTAGTGGCAGACCAGTGGTTCAAAAAACAGATATGCAGATTCACTCAGAAAGTTTATTAAAAATATAAATGCCTTGGGGCCAGCCTGGTGGCACACTGCTACAGTGCGTCGCTTGGGAGCGCAGCGGCGCTCCCGCCCAGGGTTCAGATCCCACATACAGACCGGCCACTCACTGGCTAAGCAAGGTGCGGGCGCAACACCGAGGGTTGCGATCCCATTGCCGGTCCCGGTCCGGTACGGGTGCGACACTGAGGGTTGCGATCCGTTGCCAGTCACGAAAAAAGACAAAAAGGAAAAAAAAATATATATATATATATATAGATGCCTAGATAACACCCCTGGAAATTCAGCTCTAAACACTGAGGGTTGCGATCCGTTGCCAGTCACGAAAAAAGACAAAAAGGAAAAAAAAAATATATATATATATATAGATGCCTAGATAACACCCCTGGAAATTCAGCTCTATTAGGTCTAAGGTGATACCTTAAAATATATTTTATTAAAGTGACCAGGGGATTCTGACACAGCCATCCCACAAGCCTGCACCTGAGAACCACTATGCTAAACCAGTGGCTTCCCAAAACAATTTAACTTGTCAACTGAAAGCCTTATGTACAACCCTAACAGCTAGAACAGATAAAACAGAAAAACAGAACTGCTTTTATTAAAGCGGTGAGTAGAACGGAGGAAGGTAAGGCAAAATCCCACTGATATAAACTGCTCAACAAATACAGTTTGAAAATTGAGCCACACCTCATCAAACTATATATAAACCATTGTAAATAAATGGTATTTACTCAGAAGTTTTTAGAAGGCAAGGTTACAACTGTTGAACCTACTGGTCAAAATATTTCTCTTACTGCCAAAGCAGCTACTGCCAAGAAAATTGCTGTAAGGTCTTCAGATGGACACTGAGAAATTTTCTTTTAAGGTATACCAGAAAACAAGTGAACCTTGGGCTTACTATTGATGGAAATGCAATGTAGAGTTTAGATATCTCAATGATCTGGTCCTTTGTATCTGTATTCTGTGAAAATTAGTTTCTCAAAATGTTAATTATTATGTTGGGGGGGGGGACTGGCTAACCATAGGTTAAACAAAATTAGTTTCTTCAGACCCTTTACTATGCTGATAGTAAATACTAAGTGATTTATATAGCTCAATAGGAAAGTAATATTCTCAGACAAAATACCTCTGAATTCCTCAGGCCTGGTCTTCCCTTACTAAAGTCAGTTAGCTTCCTCTAATATAATAGACATTTTCAGCATAGCCATCAGGGAATCTTTTTAGGACCAGCTATACTTAATCTAAAAAATTAGATATCCTTAGGACACTTTTAATAATTTAGTTAGGTACATTAGAATTAGGTCTGATTACTCTTCCCCAAAGCAAGATGTTCTTCCCTGAATAGTAAAGAAGAATAAATGAAAGATTAATTTGGAGAAGTTACCTTTAACGGCTCTTGAAGAAAATCACTTTGACTGGACAGATTTTGTTCTGTAGGTACTGCAGAGAGTGAAGTAAACAGTAAATTACTGGGGGCAGGGAGAGTTTATGCATATCAACTGAGAGGTAACTAAAGTTTACGCTTTACAAAAAAAGCATTAGCTGGAAGGACTAGGTGTCAAGTCCACAGTGCACTATTAGAGCTTTAAAAAGAGTCAGAGAAGGTTGTTAGACGTATAGGAAATACTAGGTCCATCTGTGATACACAGGTTAAATCGACAGATGCATCATTTCAAGGCTCCCCCCCAAAAAAATTATGACTTTTAAAAATAAATGGTAATACTAATCTGGAAGATGAAACCTGAGCTATGAAGAATAGTAAATAACTGATATACTCAAGTTTCACAAATTTCAAAGTAAGTCTTAGCTGGGTCAACTGTCTAAGTTTTTTTCCTCTCTCTCTCTCTGATTATGTATACTAATATCTTTTCAATTACTTGGTTTTCTTTCTTGTTAATGTCCATCACTTTTGTTAATTACTCTCTATTTATTCTCCTTACTTAACCCAAGAATTACTGCACCAATCTTCCAGCTGGTGTATACTGCTCACTACAGCTGGACTAGTGGTTTTTTTCACTCCTTGCCTGAGAGAAACTAGTGTGAAGCAAAAAGCCCAAGCTTTGAAGTATCAGACCAGATTCAAATCTACGCTCCATCATTATTTACTATGTTAATAACTGTTCTACACATCCCTAAGGTAATCTCACTCATAGTTAGGATCCAAAAGACAGCGCTAGAGTGAGAGTCCAAAGCTGTCAAGTTCTAGTCAAAACTCACTCCAAGAACATAAAAAACTGTAACAACAGCTACTAGGCATTTCTATTCACCCAAGTGGAGACTTTCTCCAAAGAATGCAAATAGGCTGGTTAAGTACACTAATGTCCTAATGGAAATTTACCCACATACAACTCTGATAACAGATGGATACCCTTAGAATTAACACACAGACATAGTTACTTTAACCCTTAAGATATCTAGAGTAAAATCATTTGTAAAAGAAACAATTGTTAGCTTTTGCTTTAGCAGCACATACACTAAAAATTGGAATACAGAGAGGATTAGCATGGCCCCTGCGTAAGGATGATATGCAAATTCATGAAGACTTCCATATTTTTAAAGAAATGATAAATGCTTAAGATAATGAAGAAAAAAAAAAAAAAGGTTGCCAGATAGATTTCAGTGGATAAGGGAGCGAGGGATGAATAGGTGGAGCACAGAAGATTTTTAGGGCAGCAAACTATTCTGCGTGATACTGTAATGGTTAGTACATGACATTACACATTAGGCAAAACCCATAGAACTGTACAATACAAAGAGGTAGCCCTAATATGAAATTGTTAATAATAATAATATTGATTCACAATTTTAACAAATGTACCACACTACCATCACATGTCAATAATAGGAGAAACTGTACATGTGGGTGGGAGAAGGGCATGGGAACTATCTACTTTCTGCTCAATTTCTCTGTAAAACTAAAACTGCTATAAAATTATTTTTAATTCAAAGAAAAAAAAAAGAAAGAAAGAAAACAACAGATCTAAAGCTGTTTTTCCCCAGTCTTTAGAATGATTACATACCTACTGGGCTACTTGGAGCAGCTGAAGGCGGCTGTGAGGATGGAATTGCACTTGAAGGTTTGTCAAAATCCAGAACAGACTCCTAAAGACAAGATTTTAAATAATGAGTAGGAACAAAGATTACTTAAAAGCCATTACTATCAAATTATTCATGATGTTGCTCACAGTTTCTTAACTGTAGTTATCTTGCTAAAGCTATAGTTATCTAGCTAATAACTATCTCAAACTGTTAAAAATTTAGTCTTTATAGAAGAAATAAAGAGTTAAAAATAAAATCGAAAGTAACTGCCAGACTTTAATGTTGTGTCAAGTGTTAAAGCTAAAATAATTATCCCAAGGCCTAAGTTGGAAAAGAAACTCCCAACCTCAAGTCTTAAACATAAGCACTTATGCAGTCTAGTCTGAACCTTCAGCTTTATTTTACCCAACCAATGAGTTTCTATTTTATCTCAGCCACTTACTAGCTCATGCTATTATACACTTTCATGATGAGAAACCATTCTCTCCTATCTGCCTATCTTGGTTCTCTCAGAAAAGTTTCCAACATTTTGCATACTTAAGCTACGCACAGAAGGAGTAGACAATTCCTTCATTTTGCAAATAAGTAGAGAGTTGGACATTACATAACTTGCTATAGATTATATACGTGGTAGGTGGTAGAACTGGAATTTAAACCCAAGCGTAAATCCAAAATTCAAAACCTTTTGACTACTTCAGCCATCAGAAATATTATACTATTCTGAAATTCTGTAAGAGTCTCTATCACGCAATTTAATTAAACACTGTATCACAAAAGTTAGCATTTAACTATTAATTTAACACAAGTTGACAATCTTCTACAAGTGGCATATACACTCCCTGAAGGCAATGAATGTCTTATAATTTTCTACACACAATGGCACCAAACAGAATACCAAGCATAGGGCCGGCCCAGTGGCGCATTGCTACAGTGCGCCGCTTGGGAGCGCAGCGGCGCTCCCGCCCAGGGTTCGGATCCCACATACAGACCGGCCGCTCACTGGCTGAGCGAGGTGCGGGCGCAACACCGAGGGTTGCGATCCGTTGCCGGAAAAAAAAGAATACCAAGCATAGAATATGTTATCACAGTCTGGTTGGAAATTAACAATGATGTATATCACTAACAATTCTTCAGTATTTTAAGCTTTTTACATGTTTAATTCATTTTTTTATTCACAACAAACTTAGGAAGTAGGAATTATTATCCTCATTTTTCAAAAAAAGAACTGAGACAGAATCAAATAATTTGCCTAAACCTTCAGAGCTAGGAGGCAGCACAGCCAGGATTTGCACTCATTTTGGACAACATAATCTATCCTCTTAACAACAATTTCACAGTAAAGCATCAGATCAGAAGTTAGTAGCCCCATGTATATCATTTAAGATTTTTTTTTAAATGACTCATACTTGCATAAAGTTACAAGTTCCTTGAATCTGGGTCATTAAGTCCTGCAGTTTTTCTTTCCTCGATACTGGATCCTTTGAAAGGGTAGAGGAAGAAACTACAGGCTGATGCATAGGCTTAGGCACCTACAAAATAAACCCATAATGTATAAAAGTGAAATTCAAATTCGATATCCTAATCCAGGAAACTTAGTTTATCACCACATCTTAACGAAATCAAAACAAACAGCAATGCTCATTTATCAGATTTATCTCAAGTAAAGAATTTCCACATAAACACATTTTCTAAATAATTTATGCAAATTTTAAACAGTACTTCCCTCTTCAGAACAACTTTAATGGAAATCCGTCTAAAACATAAAGCATTCTATTTTTAAAAGGAAGACCCAGAATAACAGAATCTCCTCATTAAGAGTGCTTCCACTACAGATATCAGTTACCATATGTCCTCTATAAGATTCCACTGACTATGAGACAATGATTTTTTTCCAGGGCAAAAATTACTACTATTGCATTAAATATACATCCCATTTTTAAGATGTATCTGATTTCAGAAATATTAGGATGTAAATACATATATGTACATACACATATCCTAAAATTGAGGAAATACACTATTATATTTTGTTATAAAGTAATTACACTCTTGGGGGCTATTGATGTTTATAATTTATAAAGTGGTTAGCCCTCAGGCTAAATTGCTTAAAATTGCTACACATCCTGAATTAGAACAATTTTACAGTTACTCCAACAGCAGTCAGTATGCCTGTCTCCACACGCTCCTCTTCTACACCTTCTAATTCACTGAGAAGTCACACAGCTAAGCTTGTCAAAGTACTAGATAAGAGATAGTAAACCTTAAGTGAATACATAAGGGGGTCTTCTAGGGTCTTCTAGCTTTATCTAGTCTTTTGACTTGGAATTCTATTTTGCCCTTGACTGTACTTAGTCATGTTCTAGACAGCTGAGATTGCAAGATATAGGGAGACAAATATTGTATTATACATAGAAGTGTCTTCTCAGTTACAGAAAAATCCTACAACTTCAACATAATGCTGTCTGTGTCATTAAAGCAAATTAAATATGCGTTTTGACCTTTCCAACTAAGTATCCCTGATTTTAAATCCTATTTAGCAAATAGCATGATATCAATATTCTGGTATGGTAAAGGTTCAGCATTGCTATCCCTAGTGGAATTTTAAACCAAGTTGTTTTTTGACTACTTCAGCCATCAGAAATATTATACTATTCTGAAATTCTGTAAGAGTCTCTATCACACAATTTAATTAAACACTGTATCACAAAAGTTAGCATTTAACTATTAATTTAACACAAGTTGACAATCTTCTACAAGTGGCATATACACTCCCTGAAGGCAATGAATGTCTTATAATTTTCTACACACAATGGCACCAAACAGAATACCAAGCATAGGGCCGGCCCAGTGGCGCATTGCTACAGTGCGCCGCTTGGGAGCGCAGCGGCGCTCCCGCCCAGGGTTCGGATCCCACATACAGACCGGCCGCTCACTGGCTGAGCGAGGTGCGGGCGCAACACCGAGGGTTGCGATCCGTTGCCGGAAAAAAAAGAATACCAAGCATAGAATATGTTATCACAGTCTGGTTGGAAATTAACAATGATGTATATCACTAACAATTCTTCAGTATTTTAAGCTTTTTACATGTTTAATGGCAGCGCTGCCGCCCGAGGGTTCGGATCCCACATACAGACCGGCTCCCGCTCACTGGCTGAGCGAGGCGTGGGAGCAACACCGAGGTTTGCAATCCCGTTGCCGGTCCCTGGTCCGGTACGGGGGCAACACTGAGGGTTGCGATCCGTTGCCGGACACGGAAAAAACAGACAAAAGACAAAAAAAAAAAAAACACTTATTATTGAGATATTACAAACTTAGTCCAAATAGTTATCATATTACAACTACTGTTGTGTGATATTTGGTTAATGAAGTAAGGCTACTGATCTTCTGTAGGGTCGGGAAGAAGCTAAAATAAATATTAACTAGCACTTGAAGGATACAGGGAGAAAGAAGAACAAAAGAAGACAACTCTAAAATTCTCTTCCCATAAGGTAGAACTGAGCTAGGAGTAATTTATTTATAAAATGCAATGCTTTGCTTTCCCCTAGCAAAATGTTTTCACACTGTTAAGAGGACCAAAGATTGATCAGAAAGCCTTTGGCTAAAATGGCACAGAAGTGCATGGAAGACTACTGCTAAATAGAGACAGAGAACACTGGAACGATAAGTCCACATTTCTTAGCAAACAAGTTTATACATTTGCATTATGAAGAGTGGTAATTAAGTAATTTATAATTTAATAAAAGGTAACACTAACAGGATTGTATCCAAGGTATGAGCCTTATCTTACTGAAATAGGTTGTCATTAACAGAATGAGACCTTATTTTTGAACTAAATCTCATACTCCTAAACTTAACTACAAAATATTTAATGCCTACAGTTTCCTAACTCTGTAAAATTCTCATTTTGAAATGGAAATACAGAATAAATTCAAATCCTTCCCCAACTACTAAAATATCTGCAATCACCCTGTACCTTCTTCATAAGAGTACAGACTAATCTGAGTGACTACACATGAGTCAAAAAGAAGCAAGAGAATATAAAAAAATATAAATTCTGTCCAAAAAAGTCAATCATGTGACAGGCAGAAGACACCAAGTGAAATGTAACACATCACCCATCCTGTGACAAGCATTTACATTATTCACTTGTTCACATTACGACCTTGTCTGAACCATCCATCATTTTGATGTCATTATGTTATTAAAATTTTAGCATTAAAACTTAACATTTTATAATTGTGCACATTTCACCTCAGGTTAGACTCAACAATAGACTAGGTTAACTTCCAATTTCCTAGGGCAAACAATAAATCTACACATTAAAGAGTTGAATGAAATGTGTTAATTTAACATGGGTTTTGTTGTTGTTGTCATTTTAAAGAGAATTAAAAAGTCATCATTATTATGACTCCTTATTTATAACTATATTGACAGAAGCAGACTGATACAAATAAACTCACATCTTTGGGTTCCGTATTAAACTTCCTGGGCAGGAGCTGGTCATTTGGTATGAGGCTTGTTGTAGCACCTCCCCAGGACTTTGTAGACATCTGTGATTGTGGTGTTAAACAGTGTTTTTTACTCTCAACATTGTTTTCCCAGGATTTTGGAGTCTCTGGCTGTTCTGAGTCCTGTTCTTCACACATGGGACTGTTCCATGACTTGGTGATATTCTGTTCACTCTGCATAGAAGGTGTCCAAGACTTTGGAGTTTGCTTCTTTGGATCCTGTTCTTTCTGCAGCTGAACTGGCCAAGGCTTTGGTGTTTCCTGTTTTTTCTGTTCCTCTTGAATGTATCCTGCTTTAGATTTAGGAGTTTCTTGCTTCCACTGGCTAGGAGTTAGCTTGAGTTTGGAGACCTCCTGCTTCTTCTGCTCTTCTGGCAGAGTAGACCTGAGTTTTGGAATTTGTTTCCTCTGTTCTAAGGAAACTGCAGGCTTTGATACCTCCTGGTGTTTAACAGGAGACTCCCAGGACTTGAAGGATTCCTGTTTCTTCTCCTGACCATCTGGTTCAGTAAGCATATCCCAACATTTGGGGAGATTTGGTTTTTTAGCATAATCTACTCCCCAAGATTGCTCTTCGTCTTGTTTGCTTGAATAATCTACTTCTGTCATATAACGTCTGTTAAGAAACTAGACCAGAGAAATAATGTGCATAAATCACAAAATTCTCAGAAGACCTTAAAGGGAACATTCAACTCTATTAATATTCCTATGTCCATTGATCTGAGCCATTGTGCTAACAAGAAACTTCTGTCCTTATCCTACTTGAAAAGACTGTCCTACTTCTTTGTCCAACCCTTTTCTTTCAATTAACAGAAATACAAACTTTGATTCTTCAAAAGTAGCAATTTCTACTTGACTAAACTTAAGACTGGCAAGAATTGCACATTGTGGTGCCACGTTTGCTTGATACAGGCTCTTTTACCAAGGCCTTTGCCCACTTTAGGACCCTTCTACCCACTTTACTCCCTTAAAAGTTAAGGCAGAGTTCAATTACACAAAGTTATACTATTTAATCTTAGGCTTTATGGTTCCTGAATTACCAGCCTTTTCTTTATGTCTCTTAATAAGGTTACTTCAAAAAGTGCGTGGAAAAATAGAATTGAAAGATAATAAAAATCTTTTCATGAATTTTTGAAGTACCCTTGTATATCAAATATACTGTGTTTTTGCTTCTTGCATTCTTTTTAGCTTCCATGAATTTTGATGTCACTTCAGAAAAAGAACAAACACCCTCCTTTTGCTACCAATTTGAGTGAATTTTAAAGCAAAATCCTGTACATCTTTTAAATTCTAACACAAGAGTCAAAAATAACAACAGCTAACACTTGAGCAGTTGTGTTCCAGGCCAAATTCTGAGTAATTTAGAATTTAGGTTAACTTCTTCAATCACATGACACAATAACTTCATCAGGTAGGCATTATCATTATTCCCACTTTACATATGAGGACAAGAGACAAGGCTGAGCTAGATATCTTGCCCAAAGTCACTAAGCTAGTAAGCTGCAGAGCCAGGATTCAAGCTCAGCCATTCTGGCTCCTGAGCCTCATCTCCTAACTACAATACTAAACAAAAATCTGAAAAACCAACATCAGCGAATTACCTTTCAGTATCTTACCTCTTGCGGCTGTATCTCTGGCTGTGCAAGTTCCAGAAGAGCCTCTGGGAAGATAAAAGGAATATTAATATTAGGTAATTATATGTTTTTTAAACTGATTACAACTATAATTCATTCCAGCAGCATAGGAGTATTTCAGAAGACTCGGAAGAAAAAGGATAGAACAATTAAGCTTACTAAGGGCAGGAGTAATTCTAACTACTGCTTGTTGGTCAAAAGCTTGGGGTCTGAGGCTAGTTGAAGCTAGTGGCCCTCCTTACATAAGAAACCTTACTAAAGTCAAGTTTCAGTTAAAAACTGATTTCTAACTGAAAATAAGACTATCTCTCTCTTACCCCACAAAAGCACAGTTTTTTTCCAGTTGGAATTTTAGCTCAGGTCCCAAGGGGTAAAAATTAGTCATCTCAGCTTTAAAGAGAGCCCTTAAAGACTTCTCACACGCCAGTTGAACATCAGTAGGGAGGTAAGAGAGTAAAGATACTAAAGCACCAGACTTAGTATTAAGAATTAATTGGGGGCCGAGCCCGTGGAGCACTCGGGAGAGTGCGGTGCTGGGAGCACAGCGGCGGATCCTATATAGGGATGACCGCCGGTGTGCTCACTGGCTGAGCGCGGTGCGGCCGGTCTCAAAAAGGACAAAAAAAACAAAAAGAATTAATTGGAAGTAAACATGGGAAATGACTTGAATCTTGCTAGTGGCTACCAGCCTGAACAACCTCCTTAGAAGACATATTTCCTTAATAAATCCAACTTGAAGAAATCAAAGAAAAAGTGTCATTTGCTCAAAATATTTCTTCTAAGAAAATGGTAATTTGAAAAGTATATATCTTTTACTGATTTTGGCAACTTTTTTCCTGAATCACAACTTTATTTTATTTGTGTGAGGTTTTTTTTGTTGTTGTTGTTGTTGTTTGGGGGGGGCAGTCCTTGGTTGGCCAGTATGGGGATCCAAACCTTTGACCTTGGTGTTATAACACCATGCTCTAACCAACTGAGCTAACCAGCCAACCCTGAATCAATACTTTAATATTAGGTTATTTACACTCTCATTCTAGTATAGTATTTGATTCTATCACAACTTTCATTTTAAACAACAATTTTAAATGGAATTATCCTACTAGTAGTTTAACAGAAAGGTTCATTCCACAAATGCCTCATTTTAACTAATGTACTCTCTTGGCACAAAGTATAACCTAAAGTATAAACTGTTATTTCTATTAAGGTTCACTCTTAAATCATGGCTATAAAGCCTAGAGACATTTGCTAAATCTAGGCTTATCCTGCAGAAAGTAAAGATTTCCATGTATGTAGAATCTAACACATCAAAATAAGGCGATCACTACACAATGATTTGACCCATTTGCGTTGTTAAAAAATGCAAATACTATAAAAAATTTCAGAGATCACCACCAACCTGACTCTTTAACAGATTCGGTCTTCAATAATTGTTTTTTCTTCTCTGATTGTATTAGCATTTCCTCCTCCAATGATACTTCTTTTTCCTTAGCATTTTTGGGAACTGGAATACTTTCAAAATAGCCTGAATTCAGTAATTTAGACAGTAGATCTTTCATGTGTTTGTCTAAGAAAGAATAATTAAGACTTAGTTATCTCATAACCCAATAGTTCATTAAAAATTATTGGGAATAGAAATCCTAATTTTATCCTAGTTAAAGTATGTCATTACAATAGTTTACACAGAGGGGATTCAGAACTGGTCAGTACCATGAAAAGTAAATATGCAGTCCATCTTTATTTTATGCTGAATCAATATAAATTTTAATAATCAGAATCTCAAAGTTTAGCAAGTCACTTAAGTTTCTCTGGGCCTCCATTTCCACCATTTGAAAAATGACTAAAAATCAAAGACACTAATCAAAGACTCTAAGATGTTCACAAAAGCACACATCTATTCCCTGAGCTGAAAGACAAGTCATTTTTCCCATCTGCCCCCAAGACATCACAACTAGCAACTACACCATCTTTTCCAAGTAATTAAGGCTTTAGAGAAACATAAGACAGTTCCCTGAACATAAACATTAGAAAACTCTATTTTGGACAATCTCTAAAGTATTTTTAAACTACAAAACTCTATGATTAAGATTTTACTCTTGAGTATGCTATATGTCACTCCTAGTACCTGACCATTTGATGACCAAGAAAAATCTTTAAATGATTTTAAAGCTGCTACACTACAAATAGGTCTAAAGTCATTTCATTTTAAATATCCACTAAAGACATAATTCCCAAACTAAGGAGAGTTCCCATACTTGATTTGGGTCTATTCTTCCTTTTGTAGGAGTACTATGACATAGATTTTCTTTTGTTTTTTGTTTGTTTGTTTGTTTGTTTTTTGGAGGTTTTTTTGGTTGGCTGACCCGTGCTGGTATCTGAACCCATGACCTTGGTTTTACAACACCAAGCTCTAACCAACTGAGCTAACTGGCCAGCCAAAATTTTTTTTAATCAGCTTACAGGTATAATTTATAAATAACAAGATTTGCCTGTTTTAAGTATACAGTTTTGACAGATTTATAGTTGTGTTACCACCACCAGCACCATAACATAGAGCATTTTTATCAACCTAAAAAGTTCCTTCATGACCCTTCTGCAATCAATCCCCTCCTCTGATCCTCTGGACTGCTGGCAACCAGTAACCTACTACCATTCTACTTACGTCTCTTCTAGAATTTCATATAAATAAAATCATACAATATGTACTCATTTTCTTGTCTGGCTTCTTTCGTTCAGCATAATTGTTTTGAGATTCATCTACGTTGTTGTATGTATCAATAGTTCAATGCTTTCTTTATTGTTGAGTAAATTCCACTGCATGGATATACCATATTTTGTTTATTGATTTATCAGTTGATGTGCATCTGGGCTGTGTCCAGTTTGGGGCTATTATGAATAAGGCTGGTATGAACATTCATGTATAAGTATTTATATAAACACATGTTTTATTTCTTTTGGGTACTAGAAGTGTAAATGCTTCATCATATAGTAAGTGTATGCTTAACTTTATAAGAAACTGCCAAAATATTTTCCAAACAATTTTAGTATCATTTAGCATCCTAAGCAAGAAATAAATTTAATTGTGATTTAAACAAACTTAGAAATTTTGAGATAGTTATATATACATGGACATTTTTTACAAAGGAAGCAATCACTAGAAACAAAAGTGTTTACTAGCTAGTAGTGAGTTTTCATTATCCTAAGCTAGTACACAAAGTCCAGCCATTTGTACTTGGTCATTTGGCCAAAGGCTATTTAGGAAGCCAAAAGGACTCTCTCTCTCTCTCCAGATCATTCCAATAGACTATGTAGCCAACTCATTCATATTTTCTTAGGCTGATAAGCCTAATGTGTGGATTTAAGATCCTTAAATAGCACAGGTGCTACCATCTGAATAGAGAACTCCAAAATGATCAAGCTAGTTTTGAAGCCAGCACTCCTAGTTTTTAGTTCTCTGTTCTCAAATCATATCTGACTTGTCACTTCAGAACCCTCCCTAAGTTCTGTTTTAGTGACTATGACTATACAACAGCTGCTTTTAACAGAACTAAAAAAGAGGACTCATTCTCTCAATGAATATAGTATTGTCAGACATGTAAGTTCTGATGGACTGACACAGTTTAGACCCTCAATATCATACTAAACTTCCAGACATAAAGTTTAGTATTTACTGCATAAGTCCAGAGTAGAGAAGACTCACATGTCGTTCCTACTACTGCTTTCTCACTACCTTCCAAAAGGTCCCAAAAGTACAAGGATGATTGCTCCATCTGGTCTTCAACACTGACAAGGAAAAGCAGCAGCAGAACAAAGTGGCTTTAGAAGTACATATATATACATGTGGAGCAGTACAATTTATGCAATATAATCCATTAATAGTCAAGACATTCAAATGTTAATTTTGTCTTTTTACTCTTTGGAAATAAAAAATTAAAATTTTTCAAGGTAACTAAATGCCCGTTTATGGATTTCAAATGTAATAATTTTTCCTTAAAACACCTAAAGTTTTACCAAATACAACTATTAAGGAATACACCAAAGATGAGTTTAAAGCTGCCAGTGCAGTATCATTAGTAATCAAGTACAGCAGTGCCCCCCTTATCTGCAGTTTCACTTTCTTCAGGTTCAGTTTCCTGTGGTCAACTTCGGTCCAAAAATATAATAGTATTTTGAGAGAAAGAGACCACATTCATATAACTTTTACTACAGTATACTGTTATAATTGTTCTATTTTTTTATTGTTGTTGTTAATCTTTTACTGTCCCTAATTTATAAATTAATCTTTATCATAGGTATGTTTGTATAGGAAAAAACAGTATATACATAGGGTTTGGGTACTATCTAAGGTTTCAGGCATCCACTGGGGGTCTTGTAATGTATTCCCTGCAGATAAGGGGGTGTGGGGGTACTATATATGTCCAGATGAAAAAGAAGTGGAATGAAAATTTTAAGAGTAGCATTTGACTTTAAAGAGAGAAGTCTATTTTGCAAATTATGTTTTGCTTACATTTCACATATTATACTATACTCCCTGACACCACCAAAGTGAAGCAGAAGGAAGCAACCAGATAGATAATAATGATGGAGTTGAATATCAACATAGGAATAAAAAGATATATGGCAGTATACAGGATATTTCAAAAAATTCATGGAAAAATCGAATTAAAAGAGAATACAAATCTTTCCATGAATTTTTGAAGCACCTTTGTATAGGTAATTAAGAGTTTTATTAAGTTTTTTCCTAACAAAAGGCTGATTTCTAAAAACAGTTGAAATCTGATGCTACTTTAGCATGCTAACAGACACGAAGTCAGAACAACCTGTATCTAACAAAGCAAAAGCATAGAAATCTGTTCCTTAGCTGATTTACTCCATCAAAACAAAAACAATAAATGAATAACTGTAGGGGAAAAAATTGTGTAGCCCCAATTTGCTAGTCTTATATTTTAAATTATCAAATCTATTTCTCAGTATTTATTCACAGCATAATACAAACAACAAATAATGCTCCTCACTTTGAAAACTTAATGATACTGGCAAAGTTAAATCTTATTTACCACTTCTTAAGTACAGCAGAAGTAAGAAGGCAAAAATGCTGGGAAAATTACAAAAAAAGTTTTAGGAATATATACAATTAGTAGTATGGTTAATACTTGCATAGAGTTAAACCTGATGATCAGACATTATTTTTAAAATCGGTGTCACAAGAAAGGAGCATGTTAATAAGACCGTTCAAATTCACTTTCATTTTAGACAATCTACCAACCCTGTCAGAGTCGGGACCAGCCAAGGTTTCCCATATTAAATCAAATTAATTTTTTTTATTTCTATATAATAGATATATATAACTAAAAAGCTAAAGTGTCATGTGTTCTATTTCAGGAAAATCTTTTCATTAGCTTACCTCAGACTTTCATTTCTTTCAGGGCAGGTCAGTTTTGAAAATTTAATGAGGTAGTCAAGTTCTTTTGAAGGCAAATACACCGCACCATTCAAGCCCCCTTTGAAGTCTTTTTGTACGTGTTCCTGTGTCAAGTTCTGTAATACATACTGAACTTGAAGTATAGTACGAAGCTTTTTCTTCTCAGCCTCAAGTTTTACCATATGCTCCCTTCTCTGGGCCTTCTTCTGCGCTTTCAGTAGCTGTTAAAACAAATGCTAATTAAGGTTGACAACTCTCCACCACTCCATATTAGCAATTCATAGGCTACAAAATCTTATCCCAAATAGCTGAACTCAGATGATAAATATCATGACTGTCTAAGTGACCAGTTTGTTTAACCCTGTCTCCTTTGTCAGCTAGAGGTAATAAAATGGTTTGTCTCAGGTAACAAGCACCAAGGGAGCCCAAATATCTGACTCCAAACTTGCACCAATCACTAATGTCCATATTAATCTCAAGATTTTACTTTTCCACATTTATGTATATGAAGTCTTTTTAGGCCAAATATGTTATTATGTTAATGCTTTATTTTGGAGTTTTGGGTTGTTTTTTTTTTTTGTCTTTTTGTCTTTTTTCGTGACCGGCAATGGATCGCAACCCTCAGTGTCGCGCCCGTACCGGACTGGGACCGGCAACGGGATCGCAACCCTCGGTGTTGCCCCCGCTCCTCGCTCAGCCAGTGAGCGGCCGGTCTGTATGTGGGATCCGAAACCTCGGCGGGAGCGCCGCCGCGCTTCCCAAGCGGCGCACTGTAGCAGTGCGCCACCGGGCCGGCCGAGTTTTGGGGTTTTTTAAATCTCATGTTTCAGGGGAAAAATATTTAAACTAAAATGGTCAGTTTCCAACCAACCAAAGATGACTGTCTTAAGCATAACAAAGTGAAAAACTAATAGACATAAAATGTCTTACAAATGTATGGCCAATTTTAAAAAAAGCAGCACCAAATTTGGATGTTTTTTGTTTGTTTTTAAGTAAAATTAGAGACATTTTAAAAACAGTCTGCCCCTGTCAGTATGGATGAAGCTATATCTGCCAGTATTTTATTAAACTGACAAAAGGGATACAGAAAATTAATGAAACTTAAGTTTTCCCTTAAATAATTCGTGTATATAGATTGAGTAGCCCTGGATCTACTCTAAAGTTCAGAACTATAATACCTTAAAGTCTGACACAATACATAAGTCCCAGAAGTTGCTTGCCATTTAACCAAAAAGTAGCATCAGTTTCCACTAAGGAACCTAAAAGGTCTTCCCCCATAATTTTTCTGACTGTGATGTTTCCATCCATATTGCATATTTCCCAAGGTGTGAAGATTAAAATTAAAAAAAAAAAAAAAAACAAATATTTTTCCTACATATCAAAGTACTTTGCTATACATCAATATTTTAAACTCTATAACAGGTTAAGATTAAGGGGAAAACCCCAGGAGAAAGATTGGCTGTGGCATAATTAATCCCTTTCTAGAGGTTATGGAAGCAACATAATAAATTTGATTTGTCCTACTACCAGACACAGGAGAAAACAGCTGAAGATAAAATTTTGAAAATGAGAAACAGACTGGTTGAGGGATACGTGGACAAGCATATTTTCTTAGGATGGTAAAGCTCAGTAAGGCTTTTTCTAAGACCTCAATATGTACTGCACCAATAGGAGCAAAACCACAGGATTCTGTTTCTGCTTCAGAGGAGGAAAGAGGATGAAGGGGGCACTTCTAGCTCTAACAGAACTCTCTTGAACACAGTTTCACCATGGTATGTGAAAAGGGATATATTTTTAGGGTATATTCAGGACTATATCACATGATTACCTCAAATCTCTTTAGCCAAGGTTGGATAAGATGTTCTTATGGGCTCATGCCTCTCTGAACTTCCCTATCAAAGTATTTATCACATTAAATGATTATCTTTTATTTATCTGCATCCATGATAACAGAGACTATATGTGTTATTCAACCATATATCACTAGTGCCCAGCACAGAGCTTGACACGACAGGACCTGAAATTTTTGTTAAATAAATCGAGTATCAAGAAAGTCTACCAGATCATGATCAGATGTCATGAAAAGCCACAAACAGCCTATTTCTCCTTACTTAACGTGGAAACTAAGAAGACAGGTTACATTTTTCTTCTCTTCACCCATCTGAAGACCAGTTTGAAAAGGAGAGCATTGAGGTAAACTGCTCTCAGTCAATAGTATGTTAAATAAATCGAGTATCAAGAAAGTCTACCAGATCATGATCAGATGTCATGAAAAGCCACGAACAGCCTATTTCTCCTTACTTAACGTGGAAACTAAGAAGACAGGTTACATTTTTCTTCTCTTCACCCAGCTGAAGACCAGTTTGAAAAGGAGAGCATTGAGGTAAACTGCTCTCAGTCAATAGTATTGAATGACAGAATTTATTTTCTGAACCATGACTTAGAATGACGAATCGCTACCAAGGAACAGAGCCCAACTCATGAAGACAAAGAAGAATGTGGTCAGGCTGAACGGAAAGGCATCTAGCTTTAATTTGAAGGGAAAGAAGAAAATTTTCCACAAAATGCAAAACTGGCTATCATAAAAGAGGTGGACAAAAGAAAAACTTCAGTAACAGAGGAGCCCAAAATTGCCAGGAAAATACTGGACAGTACTGACAAGCACCTTTAGGGTCTTGATTGATTAAGGCAAGATCCAAAGTACTTTATCACTTTACCTAAAGCAAAAGTAAATCTCAAGTACAGGCAAGTAAAAATAATCTCATGGATATCAGTAAAATTTGGTGAGCAGGGAGCTAACTCTAAATTACAGCAGAAAATACTATTTCTGTGGTACAGAGAAAAGAACACAGTTTTTACAGGCAAACAGTACCTACGGTCATATCCTGACTCTACCACTTACTGGCCAGATGACTTTGAAAAGTGCCTTTTGTTCTGAGCCACAGATTCCTTACCTATAAAATGGGGCTATTTATATCTACTTTCTAAATTGTTGTAAAAATCAAGTAGAATTACATAGGTACCTGGCACATGGTAGGTATTTAAAAATTATGTTTAATCTAAAAAGAAGAAAAGAACAACATATATTAGAAAAATATATACCAGAGTAGAAAACTAAAATTTGATTCGGTAACCTTAAGAAAAGAAAAGATGCAAAATTTTAAGTATTATAGAAGTATACTTCTAGCCATCCAATCAGAAAAGAAGAAATGAAAAATCTTTTCATAGTAAAATGGACCAAAATCAAATTGAACAGATTTGAGGAGGAAAAAAATCCATCCTACAAGAAAAAAAATTGACTTAAATATGTTGTATCTAAAATAGCCTAGAAATAATTAATAACTGGAATTAATAGATAGTATTAAAATTACCAATAAATGATTAAGTAAAAATTTGCTATGGTTCACAATAAAAGTTAAAATGAGTTGAAATATGCTATGGTTGAGAAAAAGAGCTAATATCATCTTGGACCTGCATTAACAAAAATATCCTAAAAACATGAGATAATGACTCTGTACTAGGCTATTTTAAATCTATATACTGGACTGGCCAGTTAGCTGAGTTGGTTAGAGCATGGTGCTGATAACACCAAAGTCCAGGGTTTGATCCCTGAACCAGCCTGCCACAAAAACAAAACCAAAATAAATAAATAAATAAATCTATGTGCTATTTTTAAGAGTTAATTGATAATTAAATCAGACATCCAGAAGAGAACAACTGAGAATGGTATTGCAAGGATTAAGAGGATAGATGTTGCCTGGGACTGGATAGCTTCACTGCTGAATTCTACCAAAATTTTAAAGAAGAACTAATACCAATTCTGTTCAAACTATTTCAGAAAATTAAAGACAAGGGAATTCTTCTAAACTCATTTTACAAAGCCAGCACTACCCTGATACCAAAATCAGACAAAGACACAACAAAAAAAGAAAACTGCAGGCCAATATCCCTGGTGAAAAAGATGCAAAAATTCTCAACAAAATACTAGCAAACCAATCCAACAGGACATCAAAAAGATTATACACCATGATCAAATGGTATTTATCCCAGAGATGCAAGGATGGTTCAACACACACAAGTCAATAAATGTGATACATCACATTAACAGAATAAAGGACAAAAATCATGTAATCATCTAAAGAGACATATAAAAAGCATTTGATAAAATTCAACATCCCTTCATGACAAAAACTCAACAAATTAGGTATAGAAGGAACATTCCTCAACACAATAAAAGCCATGGATGACAAACCCACAGCTAACATCATACTGGACACTGTGAATTAGAACAAGAAATGGATGCCCATTCTCACCACTCTCATTGACCATAATACTGGAGGTCTTAGTCAGAGCAATTAGGCAAGAGAAAGGAATAAAGGGCATCCAAATTGGAAAAGACAAAGTCAAACTGTACCTATTTGCAGACAACATGATCTCATATACAGAAAAACCTAGACTCCACCAAAAAACTCTTACAAATAAGTTCAGTAAAGTTGCAAAATACAAAATTCAACATGCAAAAACCAGTAGTATTTCTATACACCAACAATGAACTAGCTAAAAACGAAATCAAGAAACCAATCCCATTTACAATAACTACAAAATAAATAAATAAATAAATAAACCACCTAGGAATAAATTTAACCAAGGAGGTGAAAGATCTCTGCAAGGAAAACTACAAAACACTGACAAAAGAAATTGAAGCACACAAAAAGAAAACTAAAAAGACACCCCATGTTCATGGATTGAAAGAATTAATACTGTTAAAATGACCATACTTCTCAAAGTGATCTACAGATACAATGCAATCCCTGTCAAAATATCAATGACATTCTTCACAGAAAGAGAAACACAATTCTAAAATTCATACTGAACCATGAAAAACCCTGAACAGCCAAAGCAATCCTGAGCAAAAAGAACAAAGCCAGAGGCATCACACTTCCTGACTTCAAAATATACTACAAAGTTATAGTAAGCAAAACTGCATGGTACTGGCATAAAGACACTTGATCCAATGGAACAGAATAAAGAACTCAGAAACAAATCCACTTTGTTACAGCCAATGAATTTTTCAGAAAGACACCAAGAACATACACTGGAAAAAGGAGAGTTTCTTCAATAAATGGTGCTGGAAAAACTGGATATCAACATGCAAAAGAATGAAACTAGACTCCTACCTCTCCCCATATACAAAAACCAACCCAAAATGAATTAAAGACTTAAATATCAGACCCAAACCATGAAACAACTAGAGTAAAACATAGGGGAAATACTTCAGGACATTTATCTAGGCAAAAGTTTTATGGATAAGACCTCTAAAGCATGGGCAACAAAAGGAAAAATAGACAAACGGGATAACAGCAAACTAAAAAGCTTCCACACAGCAAATGAAACAATCAACAGGGTGAAGAGATAACCTGCAGAATGGGAGAAAATATTTGCAACTATTAATCAAACAAGGGATTAATACCCATAATATATAAGGAACTCAAACAACAGGAAAAAAAAACTGATTTAAACATGGACAAATGACTTGAATAGACATTTCTCAAAAGAAAACATGCAGATGGCCAAGTATATAAGAAAATGTTCAACATCACTAATCATCAGGGAAATGCAAATCAAAACCACAAAACTACAATTATCACACCCCAGTCAGAATCAGTATTATCAAAAAGACAAAAAACAAATGCTGCCAAGTATGCAGAGAAAGGGGAACTCTTATACACTGTTGATGAGAATGTAAATTAGTACAGGTATTATGGAAAACAGTATGGAGTTTCCTCACAAAAACTAAGTGTGGAGGTAACACATAATCCAGCAATACTCCTAAGGAAAGGAATCCAGTATGCTGGGGATATATTTGCACTCCTGTGTTTACTGCAGCACTATTCACAACAAGATTGGAATCAACCTAAGTGTCCATCACAGATGAATGGATAAAGAAAATGTGGCATAGAGACACAATAAAATACCATGCAGCCATAAAAAAGAATAATCCTGCCATACATGGCAACACAAATGAGCCTGGAAGACATTATGTTAAGCAAAATAAGCCAGGCACAGACAGCCAAATACCACATGTTCACTCATATGTGGAAGCTAAAAAAGTTGATGTCATTGAAGTAGAGAGTAGAATAGTGGATACTAGAGGCTGAGAAGGGTAGCAGAGAGGTGCAGACAGGGAGAGGTTGGTTAACAGATACAAAATTACAGCTAGATAGGAGGAATAAGTTCTAGTGTTCTATGGCACAGTAGGGTGACAACACAAAGTAACAACAGTTTTTTGTATATCTTAAAACAGCTAAAAGAGAGGATTTTGAATGTTTCCAATATGAAAAAATGAAAAATGTTTGAGGTGATGAATGTGCAAATTACCTGGATTTGAACATTATACAATGTATACATGTATCAAAATATCACATGTATTCCACAAATATGTACAATTATTATGTGTCAATTAAAAAGATAATAAGTTTTTTTAAGATGGCTGTGAAGGTTAATTCTAGGTGTCAATTTGATTAAATTAAGGAAGGCTGAGAAAGCTATCTTTTTAGGTGTGTCCACAAGGATTTTTCCAGAGAGACTAGCATGAGAGACTGAGTGGGCTGGGTGGGAAAGATCCACACTCAATATGTGGGAACCATCCAATCTGCTAAGGGCCTGGAGAAAACAAAAAAAATGGAGAAAAAAGGCAATCTCCTTCTATTCACTGGAGCTGGGATACACTCTTCTCTCCTGTCTGTGGACATCAGAGTGTGACTCTTCAGCTTTTTGGTTCCAGCACTTACACCAAGAACACCATCAGCTTCCCTGGTTCTGAAGCCTTCAGATTGGACTGAGCCATGCTACTGGCAACCAGTTTGCAGATGGCCTATCGTGGAACTTCTCTTCATAATCGCACAAGCTAATTTGCCTAATAAATCTCCTCTCATATATTTATAACATATCCTGTTGATTCTGTCTCTCTGGAAAACCCTAATACAATGGTAAATGTTTTTAGCCTAGAGAATTTTTTTTTTATGCCAAAGGAATGGAGAAGAGAAATTTAGTTCACGGTAAAGAAAAGAAAATATCCAAAAAATAGAAGAGACTATCTTATGAGGCATGTTCCCCACCCCAGGCATGAATTTTTCCACTCCTATTCAACATAGCATTGGAAGTATTAGCCAGAGCAATCAGGGAAGAGAAAGTAATAAACGCCTCCAGATTGGAAAGATGATGTCAAACTGTCCCTGTTTGCAGATGACATGATCCTATATATATATATATAGAACAACCTAAAGACTCTACAAAAAAACTCTTAAAGTTGATAAATGATATCAGCAAAGGTGCAGCATACAAAATCAACATGCAAAAATCAGTAGCATTTTTATACTCAAACAATGAACTAGCAGAAGAAGAAATCAAGAAAGCTAGCCCATTTACAATAGTCACCAAAAAAATTAAATACCTAGGAATAAAATTAACCAAGGACGTGAAAAATCTCTACAACAAGAACAACAAATCACTGTTGAGAAAAATTAAAGACACACGAAGATGGAAATATATTCCGTGCTCTTGTACTGGAAGAATTAACATTTATGAAAATGTCCACATTACCCAAAATGATCTACAGATTCAACACAATCCCACTCAAAATATTAATGACATTCTTCACAGAATTGGAAAAAAACAATCCTAACATTCATATGGAAAAAAAGACCCCAAATAGCCAAAGCAATCCTGAGAAGAGAGGAAAAAAAAAAAAAAAACTACCTGACTTCAAACTATACTACAAAGCTATAGTAACCAAAACAGCATGGCAAAAACATAAAAACAGACATACAGACCAATGGAAGAGAATAGAGAACCAGAAATCATCCCATATACCTATAGCCATCTGATCTTTGACAAAGGCCCCAAGAACACACACTGGGGAAGAGACTGCCTCTTCCACAAATGGTGCTGGGAAAATTAGACATCCACATGCAGAAGAATGAAACTAGACCTGTGCCTCTCACCATATACCAAAATCAACTCAAAATTGGTTAAAGAATTAAATATATGTCCTGAAACTATAAAACTCCTAAAAGAAAACATAGGGAAAATACTTCAGGAAGTAAGACTGCACACAGACTTTATGAATACAATCCCAAAAGCATAGGCAACCAAAGGAAAAATAAACAAATGGGATAATATCCAACTAAAAAGCATCTGCACAGCAAAAGAAACAATTAACAGAGCAAAAAGACATCCAACAGAATGGGAGAAAATACTTGCAAAATATGCATCCAAAGGATTAATATCCAGAATATATGAGAAATTCAAACAACTTAACAGCAGAAAAACAAGTAACCCAATTAAAAAATGGGCAAAGGAGCTGAACAGGCATTTCTCAAAGGAAGACATACAAATGGCCAACAGACACATGAAAAAATGCTCAACATCACTCAGCATCTGGGAAATGCAAATCAAAAACCACACTGAGATATCATCTCACTCCAGTTAGGCTGGTTAATATCCAAAAGACTGAGAATAACAAATGCTGGTGAGGATGTGGAAAAAGGGAACCCTCCTACACTATTGGTGGGACTGTAAAATAGTGCAGCCATTATGGAAAATGGTATGGAGGTTCCTCAAACAACTACAGATAGAACTGCCATATGACCCAGCTATCCCACTGCTGGGTATATACCCAAAGGAATGGAAATCATCATGTCGAAGGGAAACCTGTACTCCCATGTTTATTGCAGCTCTTTTAACGATAGCCAAGAGGTGGAACCAGCCTAAATGCCCATCTTTGGACAAGTGGATAAGGAAAATATGGTAAATCTACACAATGAAATACTACTCTGCTATAAAAAAGAATGAAATACTACCATTTGCAGCAACATGGATGAACTTAGAGAAAATTATGTTAAGTGAAATAAGCCAGGCACAGAAAGGGAAATACCATATATACTTAAATGTGGGAGCTAATAAAAATAAACAAATAAACAAATAAATAGGAAAAGAAAAAACACAACAATCACAATAATTCCTTAAACTTGTTAAGAGAACAAATATGATGTTGATGGGGCTGGGAAAGGGAGGAATTGGTAAAGGGCCACAAAAATCAACTACATTGTATAATGGTAAATTAAAAAATAATAAATAAACAAATGAAGAAAAAAGAAAGATACCACAATCACAATAAGTCACTGAACTTTCAAAAGGAGAGAACAGAACTGAGGCTACTAGAGGTGGAAAGCGGAAGGGAGAAGGGGGTTAGCAAGAAATTTGTAAAGGGCCACAAAAAATGATTACATTGTATAATTTTGAATATACTAATTATCCTGGAAAATAAATAAATTTTTTAAATACCTAACATTTGTAAAGTACCCCATCTGTACTCAGTAAATGCTGCTGTATGAAAATATTTGCTGAAAAGGAAATTAAGTATTTTGGTAATAGGTGGCTCTCTGCTATGTAAATGGATTGATATGTAAAAAGTTGCTCTTGAGAATGTTCTTGAAAAACTTAGTGAAGATACTTAACTATTAAAAAAAAAATTTCTTCAATTGTTGAAACATGACCTTTAGAGGACCTTCTAGTGCTAAGATCCTGAAACAATGAAGAATACTTCATTAAGGAATTCTTAAGACTTCACATTAATTACTGATTAAATTTGTCAGGAATAAAAGGTTCAACATAGAGAACATAACATGGCCAGACTTAACTCTGTTTAACATGAATTATATATTTTACTGGTAATAATTTTCATGCTTTCAATAAGAATAGCAATTCTATGTTTCCTCATATGTTAAATAATGCTAAATTTACAAGCCTATTATATAAATTTATATGCCTATTTTCTAAAATATCTTTAATAAATACATCTGTCAAAATAGTTTTTATCCCTCTTCCCAATGACTTCTATAATTCCATACTGAAATAACACACATTAGATAACTAATACTTTATTCACAATGTCTCATATTCAGATACCATTTGTGTTCCCTGGAGACTCCAGAACCTAAAATAACTAGTTCTTTAGTAGCTATCCTCAATCTCCCATCCCCAATAAAATATCACAGAAATTAGATGGTAACCAGACACCACTATTAGCCATTGACATTTTCTTCAAGATTATTGGTTAACTTGGTTTCAGGAAAACTGAAGAAAACATACTCACATCTTGGCTCAATCCAGAAAAGGTTTTCTGCAGCTCCTTGGCAAATTCCAAGTTATGTAGCACTTCTTCATATTTTTCTACTGCTTCCTATCATATAGGATAAGAAAACATCAATTTTGTGAACTTCTCAGTACAAACATGTACTTAAATCTCCTTGGCAAATTCCAAGTTATGTAGCACTTCTTCATATTTTTCTACTGCTTCCTATCATACAGGATAAGAAAACATCAATTTTGTGAACTTCTCAGTACAAACATGTACTTAAATAAGTGTTCCTTAAATACAGTAAAGGAGACTTAGGACTTTATAAACTAGCTATTTACTATACATACACAGAAAAGTACTCACTAAAAGAAAAAAGTACAGAGAAAGAGTATTAGTATAATACTCTCAGTATTAGTAACACAGTTACACTTTAAATTCAATTGTCATGCTACAAATTTAATTTTAATGCTAGAATTTTAATTTTTAAATTAGAAATATGAGCCCTAATTCTACCCTATCTGTAAAGTCCAAGTCAGAGAGGCCTGTGGGTTTTAAGAGCACTGAGCCAATAGGATTTCACTGTCAATATTCATTCACTATTCAACTGTATTACACAAGTAGCATGGTGAGTATCACAAACATGAACAAGCAACTTAAAGTCATTTTTAACATGGTAGAAAAGACTTGTAAATAATTACCTAAAACAGACAAAGTTAAATATGTACTGCAAAAGAATTAACAAGTAACATCCTACAGGAAATGTAAAAGAGAAAAAAAATTTTTAACATTTCACAGATGAACAAAATCGATAATTAGAAAAGAGGTGGATTTTTTATGGGACTTAAAAAAATCTATATGGAAGAAGAAATGGCCAATCTGAAACAGAACAAGATAGGGAATTTGCCCAACCAAATAAAGATATACAGGTTGAGTATCCTTTATCTGAAATGCTGGGACAAGTGTTTTCGATTTTACATTTTTTTGAATATTAGAATATTTGCAGAATACATACCAGTTCAGCATCCCTAATGAGAAAATCCAAAATCCAAAATGCTCTAATCAGAATTTCCTTTTCATGTTGCTGCTCAAAAAGTTTCGAATTTTGGGCCAGCCCGGTGGCACACTGCTACAGTGCGCCGCTTGGGAAGCGCGGCGGCGCTCCCGCCGAGGGTTCAGATCCCACATGCAGACCGGCCACTCACTGGCTGAGCGAGGTGTGGGTGCGACACCGAGGGTTGCGTGCGACACCGAGGGTTGCGATCCCGTTACCAGTCAGTAAAAAAGACAAAAAAGGAAAAAGTAACAAATGTACCTCTCTGGTGAGGAAGGCTGATAGTGGAGGAGACTTGTATGTACAGGGTAAGGGGATACATGGGAACTCTCTGTATTTTCCACTCAATTTTCCTATAAACCTAAAATAGCTCAAAAAAAAGTCTATTAATGGATATAAAATTATAGCTAGGGCTGGCCCAGTGGTGCACTCAGTAGAGTGCGGCGCTTGGGAGCGTGGTGGCGCTCCCGCTGAGGGTTCGGATCCCATATAGAGACCGGTCTGCTCACTAGTTGAGCGCGGTGCGGGCGCGACACCAAGGGTTGCAATCCCATTGCTGGTCGCGGTACAGGCGCGACACCGAGGGTTGTGATCCCGTTACCGGTCACGAAAAAAGACAAAAAAGGAAAATTTAAAAAAAAAAAAAAATTATAGCTAGATAGTAGGAATAAGTGCAACTGCTCTATAGCACTATAGGGTGACTATAGTTAACAACAATTTATTGTGTATTTCCAAGTAGCTGTAAGAGAATTCTGAATGTTCCTAACACAAAGAAATAATATATATTTGAGGTGAGAGATATGTAAATTACCTTGGTTTGATCTTTACACATTGTATATGTGTATTAAAATATCACTGTATCCCATAAGTATGTACAATTATTGTGTCAAAAAAAATTTTAAACAAAGTAAAAAAATGTGAAGGCAAAATAAAAGTGTTTCCAGACATACCAAAAATAAATAAATAAAGTCTATTAAAAAAAATAGAAGGGGGCAAAAATAAGGGCCCCCCAAAAGTGGCTATAATAGACTAAGTTACATAAAAAACAGGGAGAAATGAGGAAAGAAGAATGATATATGCTTATTTAGGCTTAAATAAACTTTGGAAGGAGATCTAAGAATCGATTAACAATCATTATATAATGAGAACTAACGAGAGGAAGGACTGTTTTTTTGTGAAAGAAAAACTGCATTTTTTTAATATTTCCTAATTTCTGAACTACGTGAAGTATTACCAATTTTAAAAACTAAACTTAGAGCTTTTTAATTAATACTGCAATACTGACAACAGTTCTGAGAACTATAGATTTTTTTCTTTTGATATACCTGCATTTTCTAAGTTTTCTACCTTAAATACAAGAGGGATCTTCAAAACGTTCAAGGAAACTGCATATTATGAAAAAATTATGCATGGATTACAAAAATTTTTTTGCACCAAAAGAAATAAACACATACTAACTTGTTATAACATGTCTGAATAGGATCTACTTTCAGGCACCAAGAAAGATAAAACATCAGTTTGAAAACAGCCCCTATCAGAGCAACATAAATTCTTTTTTTTTTTTTTCCTTTTTGTCTTTTTTCATGACCGGCAACGGATCGCAACCCTCAGTGTCGCGCCCATACCGGACGGGGACCGGCAACGGGATCACAACCCTCGGTGTTGCACCCACACCTCGCTCAGCCAGTGAGCGGCCAGTCCGTATGTGGGATCCGAACCCTCGGCGGGAACGCCGCCACGCTCCCAAGCGGCACACTGTAGCAGTGCGCCAGCGGGCCGGCCCAGAGCAACATAAATTCTGCTAAAACTGAAGCAAGAACAAACATCAAATTTATTATGAAGCTCGAGGGGAAGAATGGTGAAATCACCAATGCTTTACAAAAAATTTTATGGGGAAAATACCCCAAAGAAATCAGCAGTTTACAAATGGGTAACTCATTTTAGGAAGGAACAAGATAATGTTGAAGATGAAGCCCGAAGCAGCAGATCATCCACATAAATTTGTGAGGAAAAAAATTAATCTCGTTTGTGCCCCAATTGAGGAGGATCAACAATTAACAGCAGAAACAATAGCCAATACCACAGACATCTCAAATGGTTCACCTTACACAATTCTGACTGAAAAATTACAGTTGGGAAAACTTTTGCTCAATGGGTGCCAAAACTGATGCACCCAGATCAGCTGTAGACAAGAACAGAGCTTTCCACGGAAATTTTAAGCAAGTGGCATCAAGATCCACATTTCTTTGAAGAATTGTAACAGGAGATGAAACATGGCTTTACCAATATGATCCTGAATACAAAACATAATCAAAGCCATGGCTACCAAAAGGTGGAAGTGGTCCAGTCAAAGCAAAAGCAAACTGGTCATGGCAGCAGTTTTTTGGGATATTCAAGGAATTTTGCTTCTTGACTTTCTGGACGGACAAAGAACAATAACATCTGCTTATTATGAGACTGGAGAAAGTTAGTCAAAGCTTTAGCAGAAAAATGCCAGGGAAAGCTTCACCAGAGAGTTCTCCTCAACCACGACAAAGCTCCTGCTCATTCCTCTCTTCAAAAAAAAGGCAATTTTGCAAGAGTTTCAGTAGGAAATAATTAGTCCTGATTTGGCTCCTCTGACTTCTTTTTGTTTCCTAATTATAAAAAAAAATCTCTAAAGAGCCCCCACTTTTCTTCAGTTAATAATATGAGTTTCAGTAGGAAATAATTAGTCCTGATTTGGCTCCTCTGACTTCTTTTTGTTTCCTAATCATAAAAAAAAAATCTCTAAAGAGCCCCCACTTTTCTTCAGTTAATGATATAAAAAAAAACTGCATTGGCATGGTTAATTCCCAGGATGCTCAGTTCTTTAGGGATGAACTAAAACAGCGGATATCACCACTTACAAAAGTGTCTTGAACTTGATGGAGCTTATGTTGAAAAAGTCTACATTTTTTATTTTTATCCTTTAATTCCATGTTTCCACAAACTATTTATTTATTTAGGTGGCTGGCCATTAAGAGGTCTACAGGGCTGTCTAGTTAGCTCAGTTGGTTAGGGTGTCACCTTTGTAACACCAGTAAGAGGTCTACGAACTTTCTGAAGTCCCCCTGTATATTGCTTGCATGAGGGATTGTGGCTTCTCAAAAATACCACAAACTCTTAGTCACATCTAAAGACCTAATATTCATTTTATACTTACTAAATCTATAAGTAATAAATATTTGGTTTGCCTACTATATGCTATACACTCTTCTAAGCACTAGGAATACAGCGGTGAACAGACAAGATTCCTACTTTCATGGAACTTACATTGTAAGGGAAGAAGAGAGACAAAATAAAACTTTACAATTTGTCAGAAGAGTGCTAACTTCTATTAAGAAAAATGAAGCAAGGAAAGGAGGCAAGGAGTGGAAATGTGGGAATGGGGCTACAGTGTAGTCAGGACAGGCCTTACTAAGGTACTAAGGTGACCTTCTAATAAAAAGGTGAAGGAGATCGGGAATCGAGCCATTTGAACATCTGAAGAAAAAGCATCCCGGGCAATAGGAACAGTGTGTACAAAAGCCCTGAAGTAGAAGTGTGCCTGGTATATTTGAGAAACAGCAAGAAGTCCAGTGTAGCTGGAATGGAGCTAGCAGGGTACAGAAGTATAGGAAATGCAGTAAAAATGTAAAAGGAAGGGGGGAGCATATTTTTTAGTGCTTTGTAGGCCATAGTGAGGATATGTTACCACTCTAATGGGAACCAAGGGGATTTGTGAGCAGAGGAATAACATCTGATTGCATCAGAACAGGACACTGAGTCTACTATGTTGAGAACAGACTTGGAGAAGGTAGAAACAGAATAACCTGTGAAGAAGCTATTACAGTTATGCAGATGAAAGATCCTGGACCAGGATGGCAGAAGTAGAATTTATGAAAAATGGTCAGCTTCCTGATTTATTCTGAAGGCAGAACTGGCCTGATCTGCTGATGAGTTAGATGTGACGTATGAGGAAAAAGGAAATGAGAAATTCTCCGAGGTTTTTGGCAACTCCATCCTTCTAGTTGATCAAGCAACCAACTGACATAGTTAAGATTAAAGGAAGAGCACATTTTGGGGGACAGGAAGAAATCAAGAGATGTCAGATAACTGGATATAGGAATGTAGAGTTCAGAGGACTGATCTGTTGGTGATATAAATATGGCAGTTGTTAGCATATTACTAGAGAAATCAAAGTTTATGTATTTATTATAGAAAACGTGATTACTAAGACAGTAATGAAATACTGATCTTAAAGTTTGTCTGGCTGGAGCTCTGAAATATAGCATATCCTTGACATTTCTTAAGAGAGCAATCATGAGAACTATCAATCCTCCCATTGCCCATGTTTCCCAAAAATAAAGAACACTACTGTAACAAAACACTTCATTCAAGAATGTTTACCCACAGAAGTTTTATCACTTTAAGAGTTACTGAACACACCATAACTACTTGAAAACAAAGCCACATTGAAATGCTGAATGTCCAGCTAAGTCCTCTCACCAGCTAAGTGAGCACACCATTCCAGAGCTCACACAATTCAAATCTATGCCTCAGCAAAATTATAACTTACTACATCACAAAAATTCTGGGTCAGTGAAGAAGAGTCAATATGGCAAGGGAAAAGTCCTTGAATGTCAGTGACTATGATATACAACCAAAAACTTTAGTTGAAATCTCCTATAATCCCATGCTGAGAAAAATAACCACTCAACATGTTATATACATGTCCAGATTTTATTAAACATGTATTACAAAATTGGATCATTCAAGACATACTATTTTATAACCTGCATTTTCCCCTTTAATGTTTTATAAATATTCTTATGTCAAATGTATTTCTAAGACTTATTATTTTATTTTAGAAACCACCATAATATATTTAACTGTATCACCTCTTTTTTTGAGCAAATAAGCTATTTCCACTTTCTCTATATAATAAATATCATGGCAATAAAAATCCAGTCATAAAAAAAAATTTGTTGAAAAAGATAAAGACTAGATCAAATAAATTTTAAATAAACTTTGTCCCTTCTTAGCCAGGAGATGTGATCAAGTCAAAATAGCAAACACCAATGAAGCATTTCTTTCTTTCTATATTGTAAAAACTCTCCTTCACAAAAGAAAGACCACAGTAGTGCAGTGGTCTTACAGAGGGAGGGAACATTCATAGGGCTGCAAAGCAGAGTGGGGGGAAAGGGGGAGGCGGAAGGTGGTTGGGGACAATTGGGTGGGGACACAGGGTATAAGAGCAATTTCTGTTAATCTGTATGTCATGAATATTCATAATAAAAAATATATATTTTTTAAACTCTTCACAAATTAAATAAAATTTGCAATTAACAGGTATACCATGGACAACTTAAACAATGACAAAAAAACTGTAAATAGTCTAATATTTCTAGTAAGTTTAAAAAAAAAAGGCCAGATATTTATCAGATAAACATGCCTCCTGAGAGGGGACATGGCAACCTAGGATTAAAAAGTAAGTACAGGTATACCATGGACAACTTAAACAATGACAAAAAAACTGTAAATAGTCTAATATTTCTATTAAGTTTAAAAAAAAAAGGCCAGATATTTATCAGATAAACATGCCTCCTGAGAGGGGACATGGCAACCTAGGATTAAAAAGTAAGGAAAAACCATAAAAGGAATTAAGGGGAAGCAACTGGAGAAAACTTGGGTATCAGATAAACATGCCTCCTGAGAGGGGACATGGCAACCTAGGATTAAAAAGTAAGGAAAAACCATAAAAGGAATTAAGGGGAAGCAACTGGAGAAAACTTGGGCAAGCTATAGTAAATATTCTTTTATACTTTAGAGCAGAAAGATATCAGGTCTAGAAAATACCAGTGAAGGCCTGATAGCTAGAGTATTCCCTTTTCTCCTTAGTCCACCCTAGCATAAGTTGTATTAAAATCTGTATAGTAATTCTTAGTAACAGTCTACATTTTCATTCCTATTTAACAACCTACATCCATACCATCTACTAGTCCAAGAGAAATACACCCAAATCTATCAGATCTAATAGATAAAGACAACCTAAGTCTTTCAAAAAATCCAGTGATTCTAACTCTCTTTTTGGCCTATCAAGTATCTGGTCTCATTAAATCCACCGAGAGTTTTATTAAGAAAAAGAAACCAGCAAGTCTGACGAAGGATCATAAACCACTCACCAACTGGTCTGGATTAAGTTGCTCTCCATTTTTCAGGCGATCCTTGTAATCTTCCAGTTTGAGCTACAAAAGAGAAACTTGTATCTACTACAGTCTGATATAAAATTCTGAAGTGAATAAACTAAATACCAGACTTTGTTTCCCATGAAAACAAAGTTCTTCAAGTAAGCTATCAATCTGCAAGAATACCATTTTACAAGCCAATTTTGGATGAGTTCCAGTCAGGGAGAAAAAAATACACAGAATAACATCAGTCTGTAATTAGAGTACTTTACACACAAGGACTTAACCTAGTCAATTATATGCTCCTAACCCAGCAGTGTTCAATCAGGGGCAATTTTGTCCTCCAGAGATAACTGGCAATATCTGGAGATATTTCAGTTATCACAATTCAGTGGGATGGGAGGGATGTGGAGTGTGCTACTGGCATCTTGTGGGTAGAGGCCAGGGATGTACCTAAACATCCTACAACGCACAGGACAACCCCTCACAGCAAAGAATTATCTGACACAAAATGTCAATAATGTTGTTGAGGTTAAGAAGTTCTGCTCTAACCTCATGCTTAAACTATTAAAGTTACCTGTTGAATTATGTGACATTTTCCCAATAGGAAACTTCCTAATGGAAATACAGAAATGCAATAGATTTCTTTTCTAGCATTATGGTAACCTCAACTTGAAACTATTTTCTATACTAAATTTGACATTTAAGGAAACACACTAAAAATAAATTGCATTTATTGGCCCCACAATAATAACATAAACCCACTATAGTGTTCTAAAAGCATTTTTTTAGACTCCTCGTATATTGGCTTTATACCTTAAAATGCTTTCCCAGAAGCTTGGGAAAAAAGCGCTGGTACTATTAGGTAGGTATTCAAAATTAAAGAGGTTGCGAGCTGGCCAGTTAGCTCTGTCAGTTAGAGCACACTCTTGTAACACCAAGGTCAAAGGGTTCAGATCCCTGTACCAGTGAGCCACCAAAAAAAAAAAAGAAAAAAAAATTAAAGAGGTTAAGCTAGAGAAAGTAAGTATACCTATATATAGTTCTTCCACCAGAGGGAAGCCATTCATGAGTCTCCATCAATAGATCCTGCTTTGACTAGTTCTCACATGGAAGGGAATTTGTGCTGACCCAGGCACACTCACCTTATCACGCTTGTGATCAACTGCATGCATTCAAAAGATAAATGGTGAGAGCTACAGAGAAGCTACTAGCAACTGGCCCTTCTTCACTACTTTCCTAGCTTAAAAAAAAAAAAAAAAGAGTCAACCAGACTCTTAAGAATCTCTTTATACCCCTCTGTTAAAAAGCAACACTCCTAAGTTTATCTAGGTTTTAGCACAAAAATATTTGAGTGTGTAGGTCCATATAGCTAATCACTAAACCTTACCTGTCAGAAGCAGAAGAGAAATCATGACACAACAAAGTAACGTGGCTGTTTCAAAGATTACATGACTCAGGAAATGAAGAATGATTTGGATCTTTACATCAGCATTTAATGAAACGTTAGGATGGTAATAATTCCTGGGTCTCTTTACAAGGCTGTCTACAATGCTTTCACCTACCAATCTTAAAGCATCACCTAGCAACGCAAAAATTAGTGCTAAAGAATTTTCTGGCTCTCCCATGGTTAAAGCTTCCAATGACTGCAGCAGCTATACTGCAATATCAACTGCTGCATAAAGTCACAAGGAAAACAAGCTAAAAAAAATCAAGCTATTACTCATCTATGAAAAGAAACATTAATACTACATTCAAGGAATTAATCTGACCTAAAATAGCTAGCTCTTCAAGTATTTCAACAGCACCATGCATAATAATCTTATTATGAAGAATATTTCATTTGTGTTGACAAATGAAACAGAAAAATTTTTAATAACTCCAATTTTTAGTCTACTTGCTTGTTTTCAGGCAGCTAATCTCAAGGTTATTTAGGAAAGAACACCTATGAGTCCTGACAGAAAAAAAGTAAGCTCCTTAACTCTTGTTCAAGATGGTGCATATACAGGAGTGGGAGGAAAAAAAAGTTACCTTCTTTTTCTCGATGTTTCTAATTTTGTGTTTAAGGCATATGAGTCCATTATCAATATAGGTCTCGTATGCTTGGGAAGGAGATGCAGCAGAACTGAGAGTAGACTGCAGGGGGCTGGTGGCCCGCTGGCTTTCCCCATGCTGATTGTGGTTCACTTGGGGCTTGGCTGACTTCATATTCCCCTCTGTTCCCTCCTCTGAATGGCCTGAAGGAGACTGGTAACCAAAAAGGGATGAAGAGAGTTGCACCATTGAAACAGATGAGGCTGAAGGAGGGGAGGGGGTTGCAAAGTTAAGTATAAAAGTAAATTGGAATTGGGACTAGAGGAACACAGTCAGGCTTTAATTTCCCTGGAAAGTCTGTATACCCACTTCCTTAAAATTCTCACAGAAGTGAGCTCAACTCCAATGGTGCGTCAGATACTGTACTTCCATCCCACTACTTTTAAGGTAATCAGTGCCAAGCACTGGCCAGTAAGAACAGCCTTTACTAGACAAAATCTACAACATCGGGGATGTTTCCAGAAATGCGATTTTTCCACATAGGAAGAACTGCTCATCAAGCAATGGCTTCAGAGCTCCTCTTTTCTCATGAGGGCAAACCACATCTTGAATAATTTCTATGGTCAAGCGATGACAAAAAAAGTAAGCTTTTCACATTGGGACCTTAAGGCAGCCATTCGAACCTCTTTATACGATCCCTCACCACCAGCCCCAATCTCAGTCATGAAGGACGTTTAAAAGAAAATCCCAAGCACAATTCTTTCATTGGTTTCTCTACTAACGGAACCAGCATCTTCCTGAACCAGAATGCTAATTTCCCTTTGATCGCTCTGGGGCCTAGAAGCAAGTCCATCACTACCGGGCTTTGTAGCCAGTGCTCTCTCAAGCTGCGAATACCCCAGTCGATTTTCGGTTTTGTTTAGACAAACCCGAACCCACTCACATCCAACCGCTCTAAGGGCTCATCCTAGCCAGCCTTCCACTGCCTTCACCAGTGGCCCTTGGGCACTCAGGTACCCGTCCCCTCCATTCCACTGCCTTTAGGAGCATCCCCAAAGCAAGGGCCTAACAGGCCCCGTGCACACCAGCGCTGATCCCCTCGAGTCCCCGCAGGGGTCCGCGTGAGGGGCCCCTCGACCAAGCAGTCACTCAGCGCCTGAAGGCACCGACCCACGCCCTTCCCGCAGCCCTCGGGACCCTGGAGCCCCTTCTGCAAGGTCGCTAGGGAGGCCGACCTGAAGGAAACGCACGAGCCGCTGCCCT
>NW_007726484.1:152485-154221 GCF_000696425.1 Galeopterus variegatus
GCCGCCGGCGGTCTGGGCCCGCGGGGCGTCAGTTCGCTTCCCGGCTGGGGCTGGCAAGCGGTCGGGAGAGGGCGCGTTCTCCCCGCAGTTGCTCACGTTGCGGGGCACCAGATAGGCCCGGGGTGATGCGGCGAGCTGCCGGGACGTAAACTGCGCGGCCCAGCCCGGCCGCTCTTGATTGCACCCAGCATCAGTTGTCTGCGCGACCTTGAACAGGTGATTCCAGTCACTCGGAAAGGGCAGCGCGCCCTTTGTGGATTTGCCAGAGAACCCGAGCTTAAGGCTCTGGTAGGTTGGGTGGGCGCTCTTGAAATGCAAGGGCGCCTTTGCCCCTCAGATAACGTCCTTCTCTGTAGGGTGGGGAAAATCCGCCTTTCCTCACAGGACACTGACTCAGCCTGCAAGAGCAGAGTGCCCCAAGTCAACATTGCCATAAAGACGGAGTAGGTGACGCCGCAGCCTTCGATAACAGGATTATGTTTATTTAGGCTGTTATTTGTTGCTGTGAAACAGATCGATTCACTGGCATTCAGAACTGGGAAAAAAAAAAAAATGTGAGGCTGCATAAAATTAAGAGAAAAGGCTGTGGAAACACATAAGAGTTTCTGAAGGAAAGAATGGTGTTACTCGTACCAAATGAGGTGGAAAAAAAACAAAAAGAAACACCCAGGAGCATCTTGCCCGGAACATGTGTCCATCTGTTTCACCACATGGAATTGTTTGAGGTCTGCCCCTGAGGCTCTGATAAAAATTATTTAGACTAGCAAGAGAAAAACAAAAATTAGAATCAAGGAAACAAAAACCCAATTTAAAAAGCCTTGGCCAAACTCACACAAAAATTATCTTGATTTTGACGTTTCTTGATACCATATTTTGTAATTTATGATCTGTATTCTTTTCAGTCCCTGGTGACAGAACGTACTTTAATGTTGCATTTTTCAACTTTGAATCTCTAAATCCCCTATGTGACCTTGAGGGTCAGACAAATAAAAAATAGATTGTCTATTCATCTCATTGTTTATAACCAGAGAAAAAACAGAAGCTGCTGAACAGGAGGGAAGGAAAGCTATGTCTTCATCCTTAATGAGACAAAAGACAGTGGACATAATAAGAAAAATGTGAAGGACACACTTTTGGATCAATAAGTTGGTACAAAGTTACAACGCAGTTTATGCCTGTTGTAACCTGAACCAATCATGAACATAAAAATGGTCTTTCAGTCGGATTAATCATGAAATGTTTGCCTTCTAATTTACCAGGCAAAAACTATCCCTTTGATAATATAGATCTGGCCATAGATCCTAAATATTTCATTAAATGGAATAATTCTGGATAAATCTATATAGATTTATTTCCCAATACCGATGGTGAAAATGAATCAAGAAGGAACACAAGAGCAAAAATAATTAAAGCTCAAGTCCAGTAAGGTACAGTCTGTGTCAGCATAGTATGACATAGGTAGGAGAATGTACCACAATAGGTAATGTTGCAGCAATGTCTTCTGAAAAAATAAAAAAGGTAATTGAGCAAAAAAGCTTTGCTGCTAGAGGAGATCTTTTAAAGCCAATGAATATGGCTTATTTTGAAAGCACATGTCAGGGGTTTGGTTTATTTTCCCCTCCCCTCCTCCCTATTTTCTTTTTTTTTTTTTCCTTTTTGTCTTTTTTTTACTGACCGGCAACAGGATCGCAACCCTCAGTGTTGCATCTGCACCTCGCTCAGCCAGTGAGCGGGAA
>NW_007726484.1:154722-156174 GCF_000696425.1 Galeopterus variegatus
GGCGGGAGCGCCGCTGCACTCCCAAGCAGCGCACTCTCCAGTGCGCCACCGGGCCGGCCCCTCCTCCCTGTTTTCTATAATATCTTGATTTGTATTGCCAACTGTGAGGTAGTATTTGTGGGATGCCACCTCCAAGCTAAGCAAGAAATTATATTTGAAATATGATAAAAAGTGTTGTTTCAAATCAGTGAGGGAAGAAAACATTCATTCATTCATTCATTCATTCAACTGATATTTATTGGGTACCTGCTATGTGTTGGGTGACAGAGATATAATGGTCAGTGGGACAATATAGCCCCTGCCCCCATGGAGCTGAGTGGGAGTTCAATAAAAGCTGCAGGTATAAATGGCAAAAACAACTAAATCAATAAAATAGAAAGACAAAAATATTAATGACGTATAATGGACGGTTTGATTTCTGCAGAAACAGCCAGACTTTACATCCCTTGAAAATGTGAAGGTCTTAAATATGCATTGTCTGGCAAATGTATGGTTCCTGCAGGCATAGTTATGCTGTGGTCCCTTAAAATCAATGTAGCTTCATTTTGTTGAAACTGGAAAGATTAATTCACTAAAGGATGTGAAAGCTGGTAGCATATGAGTAGAGATATGAGAAATTATCTTGGATACTTTGTTATGAGTGATAGAAATCTGTTTCTCAGTAGCTCTACAGGGCTCTGTGAAGAGGTGCCACACACAAAAAAGATAAGTGACCAACAAAAATTACAAGAAGGCTAAGAAACACAGAGACTCCAAGGGAACAGTTAACATAAGATGGTTAAAAACATTGTGCTTTCACATACTCAGATTCATACTCTTCAAATATTTGAGGAGAGAAACTTTTCATGAATGTAAACAACTGAGCAATATAGACCTTGGATAGGAAAAAAAAAAAGTTGCCATAACAGTTTAGAGCATTTTTGAGAGAGTTCCTAGTTTCTAAGATTAATATTTTTGCGGGCTTATTTTTTTCTTGAAATTACAATTACACATTCCTAGCAGTGTTTTCTTTTCTTTCTTTTCGTTACTGTGGCTGGCCAGTAACAGGGATTGAACCCTGGACCTTGGTATTATCAACACCACCCTCTAACCAACAGAACTAACTGGCCACCTCCTAGTAGTTCTATTTATACTGTTTTTTTGGGGGGTTTTTTTTGTCTTTTTTGTGACCAGCTGCACCGCGCTCAGCCAGTGAGCGCACTGGCCATCCGTATATAGGATCTGAACCCGCGGCGGGAGCACTACTGCGTTCCCAGCGCTGCACTCTCCGGAGTGCGCCACGGGGTCGGCCCTATACTGTTTTTTCTTAGAATTAATACGTTAATAGTGCTTCACCATTAAGTCTCTTTGAAATAAAAGTTCGTTAGAAGAGGAATAAGTGTATGGGGCCAGCCCGGTGGCGCACTGCTACAGTGCGCCACTTGGGAAGCGCGGTGGCGCTCCCACCGAGGG
>NW_007726484.1:156864-157575 GCF_000696425.1 Galeopterus variegatus
CAAAAAAAAAGGAAAAAAAAAAAGAAGAGGAATAAGTGTAGAACTTGTGAATGTGTGTGTAGTTAAATCAATAATATCAAACTGATAAAAATAAGATTTTTGTCCAACTTTGAAATATTGTAAAGTGTCAACAGGCTGGACTTTGGAGCCAGACACACCTGGATTTGATTCTTATTTCTGCTCCTCACTAGCTGAGTGATCTTGGGCAAGTTACCTGAATTCTCTGGGTTTCAGTTCCTTCAGCTGTAAAACAGAGATAATAATACCAGTTTAATGGCATTGTTAAGCTTCATTCCATTTATGAAAAAGCTTATATCTGGAAAATAGGCCATAAAAACATGTATCCTCCACGGAGGTATCTTCATTTGCTTCTTTTGCCATAGTATGAAGCCCCACACTTCTCCTGCTAGCCTGAGGAGAACCAGAGAACTCTGAATTTTAGGACTATGAAAGCTCTCCCCTTATTTTAAAGATAGGATAAATAAAGCTTCTGGACACTTGGGAGTTTTCTGAGGTCCTAAAGATTCTAGGTCTCCTGCCCTCTAATGCAATGTGCATTCCCTGGCTGCCTCCACAGAGGGGTAAATAAAGACTAGAAGGCAATTATACCGGCAGAATTGAAACCAAAGAGAATAAACAATTCACTGTTACTATATCTTTAAAAGAATCCGTTCAATAAGACATTTTAAAATAGTCATATCTTTTGATCCA
>NW_007726484.1:158153-160055 GCF_000696425.1 Galeopterus variegatus
CGGTCCCGGTCCAGTACGGGCACGACACTGAGGGTTGTGATCCGTTGCCGGACACAAAAAAGAAAAAAAAAGACAAAACAACAACAACAACAACAAAAAAAGACAGATAGTAACAAGTGTTGACAAGGGTATGGAGAAATTGATTGGAATCCTCATACATTTCTGGTGGGAATGTAAAATGGTGTAGCTGTTTTGTAAGACATTCTGGCAGGTCTTTAAACAGTTAACATATAGTTACCATATGACCCAGCAGTTCTACTCCTGGGTATATTCCCAAGAGAAATGAAAACATATATCCACACAAAAACTTAAACATGAATTTTCATAGCAGAATTATTCAAATAACCCAGAAGTAGAAGCAACACAAATGTCTATCAACTGATGGATAGATAAATATAATGTGGTATATTCATACAAAGGAATATTATTCAGCCACTAAAAGGAAAGAATTACTGATACATGCTATAGGATGGATGAACCTTGAAAACATTGTGCTAAGTGAAAGAAGCCAGACACAAAAGGCCACATGCTGTATTATTTCATTTATATGAAATGTCTAAAATAGGCAAATCTACAGAGAGGGAAAGTAGACTAGTGGTTGCCTCGGGCTTGGGGAGTGTCGGGAGGAAATGAGGAGTGACTGCTAATGGGTATAGTGTTTCTCTGTGGAGTGATGAGAATGTTCTAAAGTTGATGTGATGATTGCACAATTCCGTGAATATACTAAAACCCAGTGANTTTTTACTTTCCTGGGAACGAGTTAGAAATTAGAAAAATAATAAATAATGCTTTTAAGTAAAACATTACTTAACAGAAATGTTAATTATCCAAATGGGAACCACAAAAATATAATAGTAAATGTTTGAATAAATGGAAACCTACAAAATTCTTCCTCCTATAGAAGGACTAGTATTCTCAATGAAATATGAAAAGTCACTCAAATAGTAAGCCTAATATAGTACAAGATATTTTGTAATTTGAAAAAATACTTTTTGCCCACTATCACTTTGTGACTCCTGAATTTCTCACGTAAGTTATTTGCTCATTTCTAATAAGCAACATGTCTAAAATGAGTTCTGTTTCTCAGATATGACATCAAAAGCACAAGCAACAAAAGAAAACATAGAGACTAGCTGCTTTTGCAGCAGCCATGGCAATTGTGGTGGCTATGGAGGACTACCTGTGTTAAAATGGTGTTTTTGATGTGCTTTTTACCTGGTTGTGGCTGAGTTCATCTTCCCCCCGCTAGGCAACAAACTAACAGAGAAACAGTTAATCTATCAGATGGAGAGAACAAATGTATGGTTATTAGATGGGGGAGGGGGAGGAAGAAAGGAGGAGAGGGAAGAAAGGAGGGGGAAGGGGAAAATGAAGGAAGGGGAGGAAGAGAGATTGGATAAGGGGCAGAAAGAATAAGTATGATTTGTAACAATGAATATGCTAATGAAAAAGAAAACATAGAGCAGTTGGAAATTCATCAAAATTTAAAACTTTTGTGCTTGCTTCAAAGGACACTATCAAGAAAATAAAAACACAAACCATAGAATTAAAGAAAATATTTGTAAATCATATGGCTGATAAGGTACTTGTACTAGAATATATAAAGAACTCTCTAACTAAATAATAAAAAGACAAATAGCCCAATTTAAAGATAGGCAGAGAAGCCAATTAGGCATTTTTCCAAAGAAGACAGTAAAATGTCCAATAAGTGCATGAAAAAGTGCTCAGCATCACTAGTCATCAGTGGAATGCAAATCAAATCCACAATATGTCACCTCACACCTACTTGATTGGCTGTAATCAAAAAGACAGATAGGGGCTGGCCCGGTGGTGCACTGCTAAAGTGCGCCGCTTGGGAGCGTGGCGGCGCTCCCGCCGAGGGTTCGGATCCCACATACAGAC
>NW_007726484.1:161295-164109 GCF_000696425.1 Galeopterus variegatus
AGAATGTTCTAAAGTTGATGTGATGATTGCACAATTCCGTGAATATACTAAAACCCAGTGATATTGCATACTTTGAGTAAATCGTATGGTGCTGTGGGTTGATTTCTGTTCACTAAAAAGATATGTTGAAGTCTTATCCCCTGTACCTGTGAATGTAGCCTTATTTAGAAATAGGGTCTTTGAGGATGTAATCAAGTTATGATGAGGTCATAGGGATTAGGGTGGGCCCTAAATCCAATGACTGGTGTCCTTAGAGAGATTCAAAGACACAGAGGAGACACAGGGAAGAAGGCCAAGAGATGCCAGCAACAGAGGTTGAACACCTAAGAGCTGAGAGCCACCAGAACCTAGAAAGAGGCAAGAAAACATTCTTCTCCAGAGTCCTGGGAGGGAGTGCCTGGCTAGCACTTCGATTTTGGACTTCTAATCTCCAGAACTGTAAGAGAATAAATTTCTGTTGTTTTAAGCCATGCAGTTTGTGGTAATTTGTAGCCCTAAGAAACTAATACATAAGGTATGTGAATTATATCTTAATAAAGCTGTTTTTTGTAAGGACTCTGGATTTATTTTTGTCCCATGGCAGGGAGTACTAGAAGTCTAGAAAGCAAAAGGTGGCTATAATTGGGCAGATTTCTCCTGGGGAGCATGAAGTTATGTTTTATACATATGAGGGTATTCCAAAAAATCCATGGAAAGATTTGTATTTTCTTCCCATTTTATTTTTCCATGAACTTTTTGCAGTACCCTCATAAGTAAGCGTCTTCACTGCCCAGCACTACAATTCGGTGTTTCCCATTTCCTCTCGGAAGACGTCTTTTATTCTTTCTCATCTCAGGAACTCTTCTCCCACCTGTGTTTAATTTTGTTACTGGGTCACAAGCAAAGCAATCATGTTCTGTCCTGTTTCTTACTTCACTTATTTCTCAGTGTATTACAGATTCTCATTCCTGACATAGATTTCCCATGAAGAGATTGGACTAGAAGACAGTCTAAGACACTTTGCACTCTTCTGAGTACAAAATTTCCTCCAAATAATATTTATGATCCAATATTGGATCCTGTCTCTTTTGTACCCATGGAATTTTAACTTATGGTGACAACTGTGTGATGACATGGAGAGGCCAATGTCATTGTAAGAAGGTTTTTATTATTTACATTTTCTAAGAAGCAGGGCATGCCACACCACGCCATGCCACACAGGGCCCATGGAAAGCACCAGGCTTTGGTCAAGAGGCAGATGCAGGAGTGAGGGGAAGGCACAGGCCAGAGTCTTTATTAGGATTTCCATGGCAAAAGGCAAGGCAGGGCAGAGTAAATGATTTAGGATTGGCTAGTTTGAATAATTCCAGCAGCTTTGGCTTTAGGGGTAGTCTCTAGTTGCCAGGTACCTGGCCCCGGGATGACTTAGGGTTAGGGAAATATTGGCTCAGCGTGTGAGGGTTAGACAGGCAGGTGTGTGGAGACACAGCCTTGGATGAGCCCGTCTGCACTTGAGTTCCAGGGTAGTTGATTTGCAGGACAGAAGTAGCACCTTGGCCAATAGCTCAGCCCTGTGGTTAGTGAATGCCTAGTGACCATACAGATTCTAAGAAAATACAGATACCCCAATACTGTTTACTGTTGTGCTGAGTCTCCTACATACTCAAGTGTATTGCTTGAGAAGTTAACAGCTGAATAATATTCCCTGATTATCTACAGCCTTAGCCCTGGGAACTACACTTTTATTCCTCTTTTATCCAGTCATTCTCTCTCCCTTCAGGCTCTCTGAAACCCTTTAGTCTGTCCCAGCAGGTTCGAGCAAGTCACTCCCTTATCTTCAATGAAAAAAATCAAAACAAAATTCAGTAGCTCCTTCAAGAGAAACATTCTTTGTAAATTATTTAAATTTTATTTTTGAATATCTGATGCAAGACCGTCATGTTACAGAAAAGTCTCCCTTCCCTCTTAGCCTCAGTTTCCTTCCTCCAAGGTAACAAGTGTTGACTGTCTCTTGTGTATCTTTCCATAGATTTTATGTACATACAACAAATACATATCATAATTTATTTAACCTGTCCTCTAGTGAAGAACATTAAGGATATTTCCAAGCTTTTGCCATTACAAACAATGCTGCAATGAATAATCCTATTCATATATCATCTTGTACACTTATATCTGTAGGAGAAAACCCTAGGAGCAGAATTACTGAATCAATATGCTTTTGATATGTGTTTTCAAATCACTCTCCATAAAAGTAGCAACTTTTAAACTCCTATCAGCAGCACGTGATGAGGCCGTTTATCCTCCCTTCATCGACCCCACATGTGTACTGTCTGCTGCGTGCCCAGCTCATTCCTCAGCCCTGTCACTGTGTTCCTGTGGCTTCTGACTGTCAATATCCGCATCCCTGTGTCTGAGAGCCTACCCTCCCAGTCCGCAATAGCTGAAGACATGTTGTGGGATCATGGGGGTGGGGACAGGGGATCAAAAGCACAGCAAATTCACACACACACACACACACACACACACACACACAGCAACCTTCCTACATTCATCAAAAGCACAGCAAATTGCCACACACACACACCCACAGCAACCTTCCTACATTCATGATTTTTTCAGTTCTTTCATCCCTTGGGTGAGATAATTCTGAGGTTAGTATGTTATGCTACCTCCGGAGTTTTTCCACAGGGAGGCTGGCTTAATAATACACCTTTTGTTAGCCAATTATGTTATGACCAATGTCAGTCTAAAATGGCGGCAGGTGGACAGGAAGACCACCCAAAATGGCTGTGGAAAGTTTCACATTTTCCAAGAACCACAAAGCCCCCCCCC
>NW_007726484.1:164159-171765 GCF_000696425.1 Galeopterus variegatus
CAGCACGTGATGAGGCCGTTTATCCTCCCTTCATCGACCCCACATGTGTACTGTCTGCTGCGTGCCCAGCTCATTCCTCAGCCCTGTCACTGTGTTCCTGTGGCTTCTGACTGTCAATATCCGCATCCCTGTGTCTGAGAGCCTACCCTCCCAGTCCGCAATAGCTGAAGACATGTTGTGGGATCAGTGCCCAGCTCATTCCTCAGCCCTGTCACTGTGTTCCTGTGGCTTCTGAGAGGAACATCCCTGTGTCTGAGAGCCTACCCTCCCAGTCCGCAATAGCTGAAGACATGTTGTGGGATCATGGGGGTGGGGACAGGGGATCAAAAGCACAGCAAATTCACACACACACACACACACACACACACACACACAGCAACCTTCCTACATTCATCAAAAGCACAGCAAATTGCCACACACACACACCCACAGCAACCTTCCTACATTCATGATTTTTTCAGTTCTTTCATCCCTTGGGTGAGATAATTCTGAGGTTAGTATGTTATGCTACCTCCGGAGTTTTTCCACAGGGAGGCTGGCTTAATAATACACCTTTTGTTAGCCAATTATGTTATGACCAATGTCAGTCTAAAATGGCGGCAGGTGGACAGGAAGACCACCTAAAATGGCTGTGGAAAGTTTCACATTTTCCAAGAACCACAAAGCCTCCCCCCCGCCCCCCACATCACCTTCCCGCACATGCGCGCGATTTTCCCCACCTATAGCAAAGTCCCAGCTCAGCTTACACTCTCGCTTGGTCCTCTCGTCCAATGACAATGACACAGCTCAACCTACTAGGACATATAAGGCACTGCCGAGTTCTGCATGCGGCTGCTCCTGCTTTGAGAGGGCAGCCCACCCGCTCCCCTGAAGCCCTCCAGTATACATTCTGACCGAGCATCTGTTTCTCGGTGTAATTCTTTGCGACTCCGGGCCATCCCTTTCACCTTTCACTGGCTGCCTTACCTTTTCTGTGGCACTTCCAGCTGTCCAGTTTGAAGTGTCTTCCTGGATTCTTTTTGTTTGGAATTAATATCAGGCAAAAGAGGAGTGAGCAAACTCTACCTTATCAAAGATAATTGAGCTACTTCTTATTTGATCTGAATATTCCTATGTCTGCTTCACACTCATCATAATGTTGATATTTTTCAGTCTATTGGAAACTAGTCTCTTTAAAACCATGCAGCTTTAATTACAGTTTTAAGGCAGACCTCTGTGCCAGAATAATTCAGTAAATTACCTATTTTAAAAAATAAGAATATTTCCCTTAATCTCAGCTAGAATCCTGAGAGAATACATCTTCTTCCTGTAGGTTGGCAATGAAATGATTTTTGAGCCATGGAGAAAAAAGGGAAATAAACAACATGTTGATTTTCATATGAAATAGAAAAAAAGGTGCAGACTTGAAAAACTTTCATAATATTTTTTTTCAAAATGCCTAACAAGTAAAACAATGTGGGGGTTGGTGTAGGAGAGAAATAGAACTCCACTTAAATGTTTCTCCATTGCTGCAAATTACTTTTTTCTAGGAAAGAGATTTACCTTCAGACACACATAGGTAAGAGCACTGGCTAAGTGCAAGTCAGCTTCTTAGAGGTTTAGTTTTATGGCCTCTAAAATGAGAATAATTTGCAGAGGTGTCTTGATGATTAAATGAGCTAATTCATGGAAAGTACTTAGCACATTGCCCGGGTATGATACTTATTAATCCATAGTTATTCTTACAAAAACACTTTCCACTTTTATGCCATTATCTACTGTAGAAAACCAGTAAGGAGCCAGGGAAGAACATGTCCCATGAAAGTTCTACACCATGAGGACAGCCTGGGGAGAGGAAGTAGGGCACTACAGAAAGGGTTCATGAGACAAAAACCCCACATCTCTGGAGAGTACAAATCAGGAAGACAGAACAGTCTCCTTTCCCATGCTTTGCGTTCCTCAGGCTGCCCAGACTTCTATAAATGTGTACAAGGGGATATCCCGTTGTAGGGAGTTGCTACATACAGGTATACATAGGGCCTCTTGCCAAAACTGAAGTAGACATCTTCTCTCTGTGACAATTGCTTTTGCTACCCCTACCTACCTCTATAGCTGTTAATGTTACCAATTCCAAAAATATCTTTTAGAGTTGCAGCAACACCACCTCTTCTTAAAAGCATCCTGTGCTATGTTTGTTTGTTTGTTTGATTAAAGCAAGATTTGGGGGTGAGAGGTAAAGGGCAGGAAATGAGAGTGGGTAGAGAGAGAATGGACTCTATATATCGTGGCATCTATAATGGCATAGGAGAAAGAGAACTGCAATAAGAACCAGGCAGGCAGAGTTCTAATTCTGGTTCTTCCAATGGCAGTTTATGAACTTGAGCATGCTGCTTAATTTGTCTGTGAGTTATCCCACAATAAATCATCAGTGAGTTCTATCAACTCTACCTCCAAAGCACATCCCAATTCTATCCACTTCTCTCTATATACACTACCACCTAAACCATGCCCTATTCCTTCTAGAATATAGCAACAGCCTCCTCTGGATTTCTTGCTGCCCTGTTAGCCTCACTACAACTTCTCCTAGACACTGAAGCAGAGGAATATTTAAGAATTTTAAATCTGAAATAATTCCCTGCTCAAAACTCCTAATGGTTTTCCACCCCACTTAGGAAAAAAAATCCATGCTACTTAAGATGGCGTTCATGATATAAACACTTCCCTCTCATGCCTTCCTTACATTATTGTGGCTGACAGAATATTATGTGGCCCCCCTGATCCAGGTATTCATTTCTTGCTTATCCCTCTCTCCTCGGGTGGGTAGGACCTGGGCATGTTTTTAACCAATAGAATATAGCAAAGGTGACAGGACACCACCTTCCATGATAACATTACATAGGATCATAACCCCTCTTGCTAGGAGACTCTCTCTCCTTTGCTGGCTTTGAGGAAGCAAGCAGCCATGACGGGAAGGGCCACACAGCAAGGAACTGACGACAGCCGCCAGCTAAGAGCCAGCGAGAGGTTGAGGCCTCCAGTCCGACATCCTGTAAGGAACTGAATGCTGCCAATTACTGGAGCTTAGAAGCAGATCCTCAGATGAGCCTCATATGAGAACCCTACCCTGGCCAACACCTTGACTGCAGCTTTGCAAAGGACCCAGCTAAACTGTGCCTGGATTCCTGATCCACAGAAACTGAGAAAATACGTGTACAGTTATGTTAATCTACTAAACTTGTGGTAATATTGTTACACAGCGACAGATACCTAAAACATTTCTCCTCCACCACACTCCTCCTCATCCCCTACATTCTACCTACACTGGGCTTCTTGCTGCTATCCCCATGTCAAGGTTATTCCCTCCTAAGGGCCTAATCTACTAAACTTGTGGTAATATTGTTACACAGCGACAGATACCTAAAACATTTCTCCTCCACCACACTCCTCCTCATCCCCTACAGTCTACCTACACTGGGCTTCTTGCTGCTATCCCCATGTCAAGGTTATTCCCTCCTAAGGGCCTTTGCACTTACCATGCCCTCTGCCTTGGATGCTCTTAACCCACGTCTTCACGTAGCTGACTTTTTCTTGTCATTCAAGATCTTAGCTCTAATGTTCATTTGCATTGACCTAATCTAAGTAGCCAGTCTTCTGACGGTAGTACATCATGTTTTAATTCTCTGCACAGGGATTATTACTATCTGTAAAAGTTTCTTTATTCTGTTTTTTTTACACTAGAATGTGAGCTATTTGACAGCAAGGACCTTGTCTTATCTTATTTCCTGCTCTATGACTAGAACTTAAAACAGTGCCTTGGTACTATGGTAACATTCAGTAAATACTTGTTAGTTATCATTGAATGAGCATTGGGCAGTATTTAAGTTCTTTCTGGAGCTAAAATAGTCTCAGGTCCATAAGGGGACATATGCAAAGATGTTCGTGGTAACAACATTTGTGGTACAGTGAGTGGGAGAAAATCGGGGTGTCCATCACTGGCAGAGCAGATTAGTTACATGTGGTGGATGCACACATGAAGTACTGTGAGCAATTAGAAGAAACAGACCAGATATGCACATAGCAACATGGCTTAACTTAAAGAATAATGCCCCAAATTAACATGTATATGATGCATACTTTTTTGTAAACAAAAACACACATGCACACAAAGACACCTATTTTGTAAGAGGCATACAAGCAAACAGGCAAACAAAACCACATTTAATAGATTAGAATGCTTGCCTGTAGGAGGGGAAGGTGATGCAAGTGGGAAATGAGGTTAATAGGGAATAAATAAAACAAAAGAAGGACCTTGCACAGACTAATGATGATAATGTGCTAGGAACTGAGCTGCATGATTAATTCAACCTTCTACATCTGAGAGTCAAAATTAAGGCAAAAATAACTATGTGATTTTAGGGAATAAATAAAACAAAAGAAGGACCTTGCACAGACTAATGATGATAATGTGCTAGGAATTGAGCTGCATGATTAATTCAACCTTCTACATCTGAGAGTCAAAATTAAGGCAAAAATAACTATGTGATTTAGAGATCATAAAAGATATTGTAGGGTGTTAATGGCCTAAAGATATGAAGTGTCAGATTAAATACTGGAAGGTGACCTACACTAGAAGTCTCACTGTCATCCTTAACTCCTACCTGTCCCTCCCTTTCCTTATGGAACCAGGCATCTGGGTGCTTCCAAATTTTCTTTCAAATTGATCTCCACACGTTAGGTTTCCATCATGCTGAGATTTAGGTTCAATTTTCTCAGCATTGCTGTTTCACAAGTAGTGCCAGGCTTTTGCATTATGACTGGTTACTCTTTTTGTGATGTTAGAACTATTAATGATCAATGCCTCCAGTCTCTATGTTGAGGTCTCTTCAGTCATTTTGATTATCTGAGATTAATTTTCTAGTCTACTCCTCAGGAAGAGATCATGGGAGCAATTAAATGTTTATGAGTCTATCCATAGCTTTTATACTTGAAAGTCAGTTTAGCAGAATATAAATCCTTGGCTCACATTTGCTTTGCTAACACATGATGAACTTTCAGACCTCTATTTGCAGCTTATACCTTTCTCCACTGCAGTGTCCTTCCCACTTGTTACCTGTCAAACTCTATTCATCCATCAAGGCCCAGTGCAGACTTTCTATTACTAAGAAGCCTTTCCTATCTTCTCTTGACGGATCAAGTTCTACTTTCAAAAGTCTGCTTATGCAACTTTATACATTTCTCTATTCCATAACTTAACACATCATATACATAGCTACAATTTACTGAGCACTTACTATGTGCCAGGCACAGCTGAGCCATGCAGTGGACTAATTACATGTAGTGTGCTATAATTATATTACATCTCTTTTACAATGTGTTTGTTCTGTAATTAAACATTGCCTAAGGTCAGGGCTGGCTATTGGCTCAGTTGGTTACAGCATGGGGCTGATAACACCGAGGCCCAGGGTTTGATCCCTGTACCAGCCAGCTGCCACTAAAAGAAAAAGGAAAAAAATTGCCAAATGTTCTTGTTTGCCTAGTTGTCCACGCAAAAAAGAAGAAATTTGAGTTTCACTTTTTCTTTGGAGATATCACTTCATTTTCAGTCACTGTATCATCCCTAGACTCTTGCCCTATTGTCTATATCTCAGTACATCTAGGCCCTTTAGTTACCATAGGAATTTCATTTTCCTGGAGATAGCTCTCCCAAGGCTTTCCAACCTGCTACAACATGCTCTGCTGGCTCTAGAGCTGCTGCTCAGCTGCTGTCCAAGATTTACCTTCACGATCATCCTGGGAGGTCCCTTTGCCTCTTTTTTTGTAAAGGATTTCATGTTTTCTGGGTCTTATTTTAATCCCTTTTCTTAAGTTCCTTTCAGCTTTCTGAAAAAAGAAATGTTAGGGATGAACTATTAGAGACTAAAACTTACTCTATTCTTACATGTGGTTTGTAGAGTGCCTATATTTCAATTACAGGTTGGAAACAATTTTTCTGTCAGAATGTTGAAGACATTGTTCTATTGTCTTCCAGTTTCCAGTGTCACTGTTGCATAGCCAATGCCATTACAATTCTGCATCCTTTATAAGTGACCTTTTCTTTTTTTAACTTGGAAGCTTTTATGATACTCGTTTTATCCCCAGCGTCCTGGAATTTCAAGATGAGGGGCCTTGGTGTACTCAATGGGCCCTATTGATCAGAAACTCAATTTTAAGAACTTTTTAAAAGATTATTTCTCTGGTAACTTCCTCCCCTCTATTTCTTTCTTTCTCTCACTCTCTCGCTCTCATTTTCTCTCTCTCTCCATCTCTCTCCCTCTTTCTCTCTCTCTGGAACTCCTGTTATTCAGATGTTGTATATACTAGGCTAATTTTCTAATTTTCTTATCTTTGCTTTCCTACTTTCCATCTCAGTCTTTTTATTCTACTTTCTTTTTTTCTCTGTTTTTTTGGTGGCTGGCCACTACAGGGATCAGAATCCTTGACCTTGGTGTTATAACACTGCACTCTAACCAACTGAGCTAACCAGGCAGCCCTGTTCTACTTTCTAAGACAGATTTCCTCACCTTTAATTTACAACCATACATTTTTAAAAAGTTTTCCAGACAGCCAATTTTATATTTCTTTTTCTTTTTGACCAGTAAGGGGATCGCAACCCTCGGCACGGTGTTGTCCGCACCACACTCAGCCAGTGAGCGCACCAGCCATCCCTATATAGGATCCAAACCCGGGGCCTCGGCACTACCAGCACCACACTCTCCCGAGTGAGACACGGAGCCAGCCCCAATTTTATATTTCTTAAAAGCAATTATAAAAATACCAAATACCAGCACCTAGCACAGAGCCTGAGATATGGGAATAGGTGCTGAGTATATAATTTTTGAAAAATGAATGAATTTCAACCCTCAACCTGCCACTCTAAGTTCAGGGATCAAAACAGCTAACAATAAGTTTCATGAATTTCCCATTGCCCTCTTGCTCTTAGAAATAATTACTACTAGTTTAGTTTTAAAAGTATTTTTCTAAGAAGCCAATAAATAAGTAGCAATTATTCAAATATTCTTCTTTATTTATTTGTTTGTTTTCTTGTTGAGTTTTCTTTTGTTTGGGGGAGGGGGGTTGGTGGCTGGTCGGGACAGGGATCAAACCCTGGACCTTGATGTTATTAGCACTATGCTCTAACCAACTGAGCTAACTGGCCAGCCTCAAATAACCTTATTTATATGTAAAAATAAACAAGAAAGTGATATCTGCTCTGCTTTAAATGGTGACATAGTAAGTGAAAAAGTAATGTAGTAGTAACTATAAGCTCATTACATGTAATAAATCATTCAATACTCGTGACAACCCTATGAGTTAGTTGCTATTATTATCCCCATTTTATAGAAAAGGAAATTAAGACACAGAGAGCTTTCATAACATCTCCAAAGTTATACAACTGTTATGTGACATCTTTTAATTTTTATATTACTATCTATTAATTTTTTAAATTTCTATCATTATTTTTATTTTCAAGAGATTTTTAAACCCTTTAAATATGGCTTTTTAAAAATATCTCATTCTTGGGGCCGGCCCGGTGGCGCACTGGATAAGTGCGCCGCTTGGGAAGCGCGGCGGCGCTCCCGCCCGAGGG
>NW_007726484.1:172765-177351 GCF_000696425.1 Galeopterus variegatus
GGTTCGGATCCCACATACAGACCGGTTCCCGCTCACTGGCTGAGCGAGGCGTGGGAGCAACACCGAGGGTTGCAATCCCGTTGCCGGTCCCCGGTCCGGTACGGGGGCAACACTGAGGGTTGCGATCCGTTGCTGGACACGGAAAAAGACAAAAGACAAAAAAAAAAAAAAATCTCATTCTTGACTTCCAGTCAAGATGGTGGAATAGATGGTCCCCAGCATCACTCTCTCCCACAAATCAACCAATTTACAACTATAAAAAAGCAATGACCACCAAAGTAGGGCCACTAGGTCTCAGGGGAAGAGGAGAGACCCACAGAGTACATGAAGGCAGGAGAAGCCACAATGAGAGAAAGAAAAAACTGTTCCTACCATTTCAAATCCTGGCCGCTTCTAGGCTGGAGCTGCTGAGCACACGGAGCAAGAGCTAGCAAAAGCTGCAGCTAGGCCCTTCAGATGGAGTTGCTTGGAGGTGGGAGGGGAGAAGAGGGCCTTGGTGGGCCCCAGGCCAGCAAGACCACTAATAGGTTTCCCATGGAACCACCTAGGAGCAAGGAGCCACAACAACTGAAAAAAGAAGCTGCTCAGAGGCTGGTGAGTCATCGCAAGGGACTGGAGCACAGCCCATCTCATGGGAAGTGTTCAAAGCATGGGCAGTGGCCAGGGGAAAACTGGGGAACAACTAGGACAGCTGATCTGCCCCCCAATCAGTGTAGGACCACTCAGAAGAAACTGGTCAGGAATACAGAATCTCATGGGGGCAGACTGATAAAAAGACTCAGGCCCAGACCAGAGTTTCTGCACAAGCCAGGTGCACTAGATTTCACTAGACCTAGAAGTTCCTATAAAGTCAACCATTAAAACCTGAGCTGCACAAAAGCCCTCACTAGGGAATCAGCAGCAAAACAGCAACTTAGCTCAACCACAGAGCTCAAGTGCTGGTCCCCACAGGAAGTTCCCCCATTTTGGAAGTAAGCAAAGGACAACAAATTAGTTCCAGCACAGAGTTTAAGTGGTGGGAACAGCAAATAATCCAACACAGAACTGGAAGAAAAAACAAAGTACTCACAACCAGAGACAAAGTTTGATGTTAACTAGCAAAGGTCTCATTTCAACAAAGAACACTTGTATCACCTACAAGGACCAGAAATCCCCTGGGCTACCAAGCCAGAAATTGATAGGGCTGGGAGCCTCAGCCACACCCCCCAACATCCACAGCCAGTCCTGACGGTGGGGGCCTTGGGCCTTGGCCACACACCCCCCAACAAGTGCAACCACCAGACAATCACCAAGCTGCCCCAGGAAGCACCCTGGGCTCTCTGGAGCCAGGGCAGTGAGGGGCTGAGGGCCTTGGCCACGCCCCCCCAACACCTGCAACCAGCCCAGTGATGACCACCAAGCCACAGCAAGAAGGGCCCCAGGTTCCTGAGCTGGGGTGGTAAGGGGCAAGGGCTTTTGCCACACCCCCCTGACATCTGCACCCAGCCCGGCAATGACCAAGTCACTGCTGGAAGCCCCCTGGTCTTCCTTCTGGGAATGAGGGAGGTGCCACAAGCCTCAACGCCAACCTTTCTCCTTCCTCCTTCTTACATCCCATTCCCTTCCCCTTTCCCCCTCTCCCCCTCCCTCCCAACTGCTCCACAACATCATAGAATGTAAAAAATAATAATATTTGGGGCCGGCCCGGTGGTGCACTGCTATAGTGCGCCGCTTGGGAAGCGCGGTGGCACTCCCGCCGAGGGTTCGGATCCCACATACAGACCGGTTCCCGCTCACTGGCTGAGCGAGGGGCGGGAGCAACACCAAGGGTTGCGATCCCGTGGCCCGTCCCAGTCCGGTACGGGCACGACACTGAGGGTTGCGATCCGTTGCCGGTCATGAAAAAAGACAAAAAGGAAAAAAATAAATAAATAATAATAATAATAATAATATTAATAAAAATATAAAAATAAAGGAAAAATAAAAATAAGTAAATAAAAACACCTCATTCTTTCTTCATGAATGCAATCATTTGTTTTATCTTTCTGAGACCATAACTCGTAGGTCTTAATTTTTCTTATTTCTCTATTGTCTGTTTCCTTGAAATTCTTTTCTGTTTCTTTCATCTCTATTTTTTCATGCTGGAGACTTTGCTTAAATATCTGATGATTCTTACCTATTCATTTATATTCAAGAGTGAGGCACTAAAACCTAATAAGAAATCTTTGTGGGATTTCTTAATAAGAGCAATGTATTGAGTTGTAGATGTTATTGCAGAATGATTGATCAGGGGTCCAGCCATTCCCTAGAAGAAACCTCCCAGAAATGTGTCAGCATCGCTAGGTCTTTTTTCCTTGGGTGGTCATTTTCCCAAGGGAGAGATTCTCCTTCCAGTTTCTTACCTTGACAGGTGTCAACATGGATGCCGGAAGTCTGGAGCCGAGTTAGGGAAGGAGGTTTTAGAATCTTACTTTGAAATGTATCAATTTCCACTTAATCCCCTGCTTTATACAGATCTCCCTGCTTTTCAGCTATGCCTGAAACCAGAGTCCCTCATTTTAATACCCTGCCATTTTCTGCTGGGGTGGGTTCCTGGGTTGTTCTGTGGTGTAGAAAAGATATAAGGGCTTAACTGCTTCTTTTACAGATTTTCAAGTCATTCTTCTGTTTTCAGCCCCATGCTTGCCTTCAGAGATGACTAGTACCATGATTTCTGAGATCAACCAGGGTTCCAAGGCAGGGTTTTGCTTCTTAGCTTCTCTCTCTGTAAGCAGTATGGTTTCAGCTTTCTCTGGTTTGCTAGGTCAGTGAGCAACTGATATTTTGGCTTCCAAAATTTGATTGGCATCTCTCAACTGTTCTTCTACCCCCTCCTGTTGCCTCCCTCATGTTCTCTTCTTCCTCACAGGTTTATTTGACCTTTAGCATCACCTAGGGGAGAATCAAGAAGGAGCAGAAGTAAAGGCAGGTATCCAATCTTCCATGAGTAGCACGAAGCCTGTGTTTTTAAACTCTCTGTTATGCTCTCTCTGTGTATATCTTGCATGTCTATCCCCCACGTAGATTATGATTTATTGAAGGCAGGGACCTGAAAACAAAAAAGTTCCCACACTCCTTGGAAAAGCTTAAATGTTCTGTAGTTATGGCAACAAGTAACCACCAGAACCAGTTCTAAACTGGTTTAATGGATTCAATTTAAATGAATCAATGGCAACTTGCCTAAGTGAACACACTTCTGAAAGCCAGCCAGAAACAGGCCCATGCTTCTGAAAGCCAGCCAATCCACAGCATTCTCATCTGAACAACCACATTTTCACAGCAGGCATCAACTAACCTACTCCCACCTCTGAAAGTCCACCAGTCCCTCAACTCCACACTTCATTCACAAAACCCTGTGTAAGATCAGCTCTTTGCTCTGCTGGAGGAGACTGTGCTTCAGTAAGTATTAAATTCCACTTTTTGTTTCATATACTGAGTGGCAGACTTCTCCTTTGACAGACCTCAGCAACTACCACCATGTCTGTCACATGAAAGATACTCAGTGGACAGATGAGGGAAGGTGCAGGGGGCAACTGTAAGTGTAAGTGTAACTGTGTGTTCTAAATAAAAGGTTCTGGTCTGTTTGCCCTACTAAGCCCTGTGGCAAGGCTAAATCAGGTATAAAAGTCATTCAACATTTACTCAAGAATCCAAATTTATAAGCAACTGAGATTTAAGGAATAATAAGCATCTGCATCCAGAAGCAGTTATGTTTGCCTGTCACCTTTGATTCAGTATTGTCAACTTCATGTAACCTGAACAGTGGGTAAGACTGGCTAATGAATGGGCTTTGTTTATTTTGTTTTGTTTAGTTTTGTTTCACTACACTATATTTCAACTATGTTTTCTTTATCCTAGATTAAAGGGAGAGAGAATCTCCCCTAAAAAAAATCTCATTTGCAATAGTAAAACTAATTCTAACAGCTATAAGAAAAACATCCGGTATGAAACTTAATGTATTGCAGGGTTCAGTGTTCTCCAAGTGACACTTACCAATTGGGAGAAGATGTACACTTTAGAACTTAACACTCTTCTGAGAAGAATTCACTTGCCTTCACATGATGCAATAGAGTTTTCTTCCACGAATTTAAAGGTACCATAGAGAATAAGTTATACTCAAGAAAAACAGAACAGTGGGGCTTAGAGTAACAGAGAGGAGATAAGAATTACTAGCACAACAATGTCCCGACTGTGAAAGGAATCTGAAGACTGCAGAGCCCCAGCACTGTTCATTTGCTGCCCACAGTGGGGCAAAGACACTGCAACATTAGGGATAAAACACTGAAAATAAGGGCCAGCCTGTGGCTCACTCAGGAGAGTGCAGTGCTGATAACACCAAGGCCATGGGTTCGGATCCTATATAGGGATGGCCAGTTCGCTCGATGGCTAAGTGTGGTGCTGACAACACCAAGCCAAGGGGTAAGATCCCCTTACTGGTCATCTTTTTAATAAAAAAAAAAAAACTCATTTTGGTGGGGCACATGGATGGAGAAAAGGGAAATTTTAATGCAGTGGGTTTAGATAAGAACAGTGTTAAGTCAGGTATTCTTTTTTTTTTTTTTTTCCTT
>NW_007726484.1:178375-179781 GCF_000696425.1 Galeopterus variegatus
AAGAAATAAAGCCCCATAAGCCAGCACTTCCTGTGACACTAGCTGAGTAACCTGGCTTCAGTTGCATGAGTGCCAAATGACCACTTAAAAACTACCTTTTAGAAAGTAATGTGTTTGATACTAGATAAAGCCTGTTAAATATTAATGAATTCTCAAAAAAATTTTTCTTATTTTTGGCAAATATGTCGATATCTAAAAAAGAATATGTTTAAAATCATGTACCATAATGATAAATTTGTCTATTTCTCCTTGTAGTTACACCTGTTTTTTTATTTGTGTATATTGAAAATCTGTGGTTGGTTTTACATAAGGTCTTAACTGTTATATCTTCTTGGATAAATGTTCCCTTTATCAATATGAAATGTTTTCCTTTATCTCTTTTAATGTTTTTCACTTGTAATATTATTTTGTTATTTGCCTGATATACATTTTTTTAAACATATCCTTTATCTAACTTTTGTGCAGCATTTGAAAACAGCATTAATCTTTTCCTTCTTCAGCCTATTTTTAATTCTTTATAATGGACTATAAGAAAAAATTTTAGGGTACCAAGAGACAGAAGCCAGTCAGAGTATTTTTATTTTTCCCTTTATTCTCTGACTATCTTAAACAATGCTAGAGATTCCTCAAAAAGTTAAAAATAGAACTATCATATGACCCAGTAATTCCGCTCCTAGATATATACCCAAGAGAAATGAAAACATATGTCCACACAGAACTTTGTACACAAAGGTTTCTAACAGGTTTATTCATAATAGCCAAAAGGTGGAAACAACAAAATGTCTACCAACAAAAGCATGCATAAACAAATTGCGATATAGATATACAGTGAAATATAATTTAGCCACAAAAAAGTAATGAAGTACTGATACATGCTAAAATTTGAATGAACTTCAAAATATTAGGCTAAATGAAAGAAGCCAGACAAAAAAGATCACACATTGAATGACTCCTTTTATATCATATATACAGAACAGTCAAATCTATAGTGGTTAATAGGGGAATTTTACCTCAATAGAAAATAAATAAATAAAACAATGCTAGATATCACCATGGACTAATGAGATGAATTAGTTTTTGCAAACCTGTAAGCAGTTCTGATCATATTTATTTATCCTGAAAGTGAAAGAGGGGGGTTATCTGCAATTTACAGCCATTCTGTGGGCATGATCAAGTATCTGCTTCAAAGGGGAAAAGGGTTCTAACTCTTATTACAACCTCTCCTGGAACAAAAGTTATGACCTGTGGTAACATTCAGTTGTAATTCTAGTATCTAAGTTACCCTGAGGGGAAGGCCTATTGGGCAGTCTTCTCCTTTAACAGAAACATTAAATAACAATAAAAGTAATTTCTGAATAAAGACAGACTTCTCTTAGATATTTGGCAAAATTTACCCTGTTCTTATC
>NW_007726484.1:180848-181988 GCF_000696425.1 Galeopterus variegatus
GTCCACTGGGGACTGGCTGGTCCTAAGTAGCCCCACTTGCATATCTGGCCGGTAGCCAGCAGTCAGCTGGGGCACCTTGATCTTTCTCCACATGCTCTCATCTTCCACCAGGCTAGCCCAGGCTTGTTCACATAGTGGCAGTGTTCAGAACTCACATACTGTCATTTTTCACATCCTTTCCACCAAAGTAAGTCATGAGGACAACCCAGATTCAAGAGGTGGGACTACATCCCCCAACTCTCTTGATGGAAGATGTATTATGACCATTTCTGCAATCTATTGCAACTGAGCTTACTATTCTTACTATAGTAATCCACTACTCCCCGTACTGGTTGTTCCTGTACCCTGTCCTGGCTTTGACAGCCTCCAGGCATGAGGCCCACTTAGTCACTGGCCCTTTGTGATAATACTCTTCCTTATATCAGCTGTGTTTGGGTTACTAGTTCCCTCTTCTATCTGATTCCATACTCAGTCTCAGAAAATCCCTACAGTTTCTGATCCACTGAGAATTTTCTTATTTTTGAGCATGACTGTGAATTCACCTAGAACTAGAGTAGTCATATGATTTATTCAAATTGTGACTTCTGAGAATGAAATGTGACACTAAATGATTATGCTAGTATACCAAGCATAAACTGAAATGTCCCCACATAAGTCCAGTGGTTATAAGCACATCTCTTGGACCCACATTGCTTGGGTCTGAATCTCAGCTCCACCAATTATTTGTCAGTTACTTAAATGCTTGGTAATAGTTTCCTCATCTACTAAACGGAGATTATAATAGTACCTACCTTAGACAATTTTTGTGAGGTTTAAATGAGTTAACTTACTAAAACACTGAGCCATTATTATTTTATTTCTGAACTCTAAAGTAGATGGAGGAGATTACCTTCTTCATTTAAGGATACATCTGTTACACTCTCTTTGTCACCTCTCTCCCCCTGGGTGATGGAGATGCAAAGGATTACTCAAAGCCCATCTCTTCTGAGCAGTGAGAAGCCCCAAAGGGGTTGATTTTCCAGGAACCCTCAAGAGAGAGGCATTCCTCCTTGGAAAAATTACATTGAACTGGGATCTTCTCTCAGTATTTATTCTCCAGGCCAGAAAGTTACAGAAAAGGAACACAGGTGGAGTTATGGC